>NW_027150107.1:0-49234 GCF_031143425.1 Pleurodeles waltl | reverse complement strand
CCTTGTCAGAATGGGAATTTGTTACTTCTTTGAAGAAGAAAATTAAATTTGGATGTTTTCACTTTTTGGACGATAAAGGTTGAAATTTTTTCTAAGTCCCCATTCAGAATGGGACTTTGTGACTTTTTTGAAGAAATGTATTGAATTTGGATTTTTTAACTTTTTGGATGAAAAAAGTAGACATTTTTTCCAAGTGCCCACTCAGAACCGGACTTTGTCACTTTTTTGAAGAAAAAAATTAAAATTTGATTTTTTCACTTTTGGGACTAAAAAAGATGAAATTTTGATTTTTCACTTTTTGGATGAAAAAAGTTGAAATTTTTTCCAAGTGCCCACTCAGAACGGAATTTTTTTCACTTTTTTGAAGAAAAAAATTGAAATTAGATTTTTTCACTTTTGGGACTAAAAAGATGAAATTTGGATTTTTTCATTTTTTTGGTGAAAAAAGTTGAAATTTTTTCAAAGTGCCCACTCAGAATGATTTTTTTTTCACTTTTTTGAAGAAAAAAATTGAAATTTGTTTTTTTTACTTTTGGGACTAAAAAAGATGAAATTAGGATTTTTTCACTTTTTGGATGAAAAAAGTTGAAATTTTTTCCAAGTGCCCACTCAGAATGGGACTTTGTCACTTTTTGAAAAAAACTATGAATTTGCAATTTTTCACTATTTGGATCAAAAAAGTTTATCTTTCCATCCAATAAGTCAAAATGTCCCATTCTGACATGGGAAGCGGCACACATGTCAACTTAGACAAAAGTTGAATATTTTTCTAAGTCCCATCTCATAATGAGATGGGACTTAGAAAAAAATTCAACTTTTGTGAAAAGTCAAAAGAGCTTCCAAGTCCCTTGTCAGAATGGGAATTTGTTACTTCTTTGAAGAAGAAAATTACATTTGGATGTTTTCACTTTTTGGACGATACAGGTTGAAATTTTTTCTAAGTCCCCATTCAGAATGGGACTTTGTGACTTTTTTGAAGAAATGTATTGAATTTGGATTTTTTCACTTTTTGGATGAAAAAAGTAGACATTTTTTCCAAGTGCCCACTCAGAACCGGACTTTGTCACTTTTTTGAAGAAAAAATTGAAATTAGATTTTTTCACTTTTGGGACTAAAAAAGATGAAATTTGGATTTTTTCATTTTTTTGGTGAAAAAAGTTGAAATTTTTTCAAAGTGCCCACTCAGAATGATTTTTTTTTCACTTTTTTGAAGAAAAAAATTGAAATTTGTTTTTTTTACTTTTGGGACTAAAAAAGATGAAATTAGGATTTTTTCACTTTTTGGATGAAAAAAGTTGAAATTTTTTCCAAGTCCCCACTCAGAATGGGACTTTGTCACTTTTTTGACAAAAACTATGAATTTGCAATTTTTCACTATTTGGATCAAAAAAGTTTATCTTTCCATCCAATAAGTCAAAATGTCCCATTCTGACATGGGAAGCGGCACACATGTCAACTTAGACAAAAGTTGAATATTTTTCTAAGTCCCATCTCATAATGAGATGGGACTTAGAAAAAAATTCAACTTTTGTGAAAAGTCAAAAGAGCTTCCAAGTCCCTTGTCAGAATTGGAATTTGTTACTTCTTTGAAGAAGAAAATTAAATTTGGATGTTTTCACTTTTTGGACGATAAAGGTTGAAATTTTTTCTAAGTCCCCATTCAGAATGGGACTTTGTGACTTTTTTGAAGAAATGTATTGAATTTGGATTTTTTCACTTTTTGGATGAAAAAAGTAGACATTTTTTCCAAGTGCCCACTCAGAACGGAATTGTTTTCACTTTTTTGAAGAAAAAAATTGAAATTTGATTTTTTCACTTTTGGGACAAAAAAAGATGAAATTTGGATTTTTTCATTTTTTTGGTGAAAAAAGTTGAAATTTTTTCAAAGTGCCCACTCAGAATGAATTTTTTTTCACTTTTTTGAAGAAAAAAATTGAAATTTGTTTTTTTTACTTTTGGGACTAAAAAAGATGAAATTAGGATTTTTTCACTTTTTGGATGAAAAAAGTTGAAATTTTTTCCAAGTCCCCACTCAGAATGGGACTTTGTCACTTTTTTGACAAAAACTATGAATTTGCAATTTTTCACTATTTGGATCAAAAAAGTTTATCTTTCCATCCAATAAGTCAAAATGTCCCATTCTGACATGGGAAGCGGCACACATGTCAACTTAGACAAAAGTTGAATATTTTTCTAAGTCCCATCTCATAATGAGATGGGACTTAGAAAAAAATTCAACTTTTGTGAAAAGTCAAAAGAGCTTCCAAGTCCCTTGTCAGAATTGGAATTTGTTACTTCTTTGAAGAAGAAAATTAAATTTGGATGTTTTCACTTTTTGGACGATAAAGGTTGAAATTTTTTCTAAGTCCCCATTCAGAATGGGACTTTGTGACTTTTTTGAAGAAATGTATTGAATTTGGATTTTTTCACTTTTTGGATGAAAAAAGTAGACATTTTTTCCAAGTGCCCACTCAGAACGGAATTTTTTTCACTTTTTTGAAGAAAAAAATTGAAATTAGATTTTTTCACTTTTGGGACTAAAAAAGATGAAATTTGGATTTTTTCATTTTTTTGGTGAAAAAAGTTGAAATTTTTTCAAAGTGCCCACTCAGAATGATTTTTTTTTCACTTTTTTGAAGAAAAAAATTGAAATTTGTTTTTTTTACTTTTGGGACTAAAAAAGATGAAATTAGGATTTTTTCACTTTTTGGATGAAAAAAGTTGAAATTTTTTCCAAGTGCCCACTCAGAATGGGACTTTGTCACTTTTTTGAAAAAAACTATGAATTTGCAATTTTTCATTATTTGGATCAAAAAAGTTTATCTTTCCATCCAATAAGTCAAAATGTCCCATTCTGACATGGGAAGCGGCACACATGTCAACTTAGACAAAAGTTGAATATTTTTCTAAGTCCCATCTCATAATGAGATGGGACTTAGAAAAAAATTCAACTTTTGTGAAAAGTCAAAAGAGCTTCCAAGTCCCTTGTCAGAATGGGAATTTGTTACTTCTTTGAAGAAGAAAATTAAATTTGGATGTTTTCACTTTTTGGACGATTAAGGTTGAAATTTTTTCTAAGTCCCCATTCAGAATGGGACTTTGTGACTTTTTTGAAGAAATGTATTGAATTTGGATTTTTTCACTTTTTGGATGAAAAAAGTAGACATTTTTTCCAAGTGCCCACTCAGAACCGGACTTTGTCACTTTTTTGAAGAAAAAAATGTAAATTAGATTTTTTCTCTTTTGGGACTAAAAAAGATGAAATTTGGATTTTTTCACTTTTTGGATGAAAAAAGTTGAAAGTTTTTCCAAGTGCCCACTCAGAACGGAATTTTTTTCACTTTTTTGAAGAAAAAAATTGAAATTTGATTTTTTCACTTTTGGGACTGAAAAAGATTAAATTTGGATTTTTTCACTTTTTTGGTGAAAAAAGTTGAAATTTTTTCCAAGTGCCCACTCAGAATGAATTTTTTTTCACTTTTTTGAAGAAAAAAATTGAAATTTGTTTTTTTTACTTTTGGGACTAAAAAAGATGAAATTAGGATTTTTTCACTTTTTGGATGAAAAAAGTTGAAATTTTTTCCAAGTGCCCACTCAGAATGGGACTTTGTCACTTTTTTGACAAAAACTATGATTTTGAAATTTTTCACTATTTGGATCAAAAAAGTTTATCTTTCCATCCAATAAGTCAAAATGTCCCATTCTGACATGGGAAGCGGCACACATGTCAACTTAGACAAAAGTTGAATATTTTTCTAAGTCCCATCTCATAATGAGATGGGACTTAGAAAAAAATTAAACTTTTGTGAAAAGTCAAAAGAGCTTCCAAGTCCCTTGTCAGAATGGGAATTTGTTACTTCTTTGAAGAAGAAAATTAAATTTGGATGTTTTCACTTTTTGGACGATAAAGGTTGAAATTTTTTCTAAGTCCCCATTCAGAATGGGACTTTGTGACTTTTTTGAAGAAATGTATTGAATTTGGATTTTTTCACTTTTTGGATGAAAAAAGTAGACATTTTTTCCAAGTGCCCATTCAGAACCGGACTTTGTCACTTTTTTGAAGAAAAAAATTGAAATTAGATTTTTTCACTTTTGGGACTAAAAAAGATGAAATTTTGATTTTTTCACTTTTTGGATGAAAAAAGTTGAAATTTTTTCCAAGTGCCCACTCAGAACGGAATTTTTTTCACTTTTTTGAAGAAAAAAATTGAAATTAGATTTTTTCACTTTTGGGACTAAAAAAGATGAAATTAGGATTTTTTCACTTTTTGGATGAAAAAAGTTGAAATTTTTTCCAAGTCCCCACTCAGAATGGGACTTTGTCACTTTTTTGACAAAAACTATGAATTTGAAATTTTTCACTATTTGGATCCAAAAAGTTTATCTTTCCATCCAATAAGTCAAAATGTCCCATTCTGACATGGGAAGCGGCACACATGTCAACTTAGACAAAAGTTGAATATTTTTCTAAGTCCCATCTCATAATGAGATGGGACTTAGAAAAAAATTCAACTTTTGTGAAAAGTCAAAAGAGCTTCCAAGTCCCTTGTCAGAATTGGAATTTGTTACTTCTTTGAAGAAGAAAATTAAATTTGGATGTTTTCACTTTTTGGACGATAAAGGTTGAAATTTTTTCTAAGTCCCCATTCAGAATGGGACTTTGTGACTTTTTTGAAGAAATGTATTGAATTTGGATTTTTTCTCTTTTTGGATGAAAAAAGTAGACATTTTTTCCAAGTGCCCACTCAGAACCGGACTTTGTCACTTTTTTGAAGAAAAAAATGTAAATTAGATTTTTTCTCTTTTGGGACTAAAAAAGATGAAATTTGGATTTTTTCACTTTTTGGATGAAAAAAGTTGAAAGTTTTTCCAAGTGCCCACTCAGAACAGAATTTTTTTCACTTTTTTGAAGAAAAAAATTGAAATTTGATTTTTTCACTTTTGGGACTAAAAAAGATGAAATTTGGATTTTTTCACTTTTGGATAAAAAAAGTTGAAATTTTTTCCAAGTGCCCACTCAGAATGGGACTTTGTCACTTTTTTGACAAAAACTATGAATTTGAAATTTTTCACTATTTGGATCAAAAAAGTTTATCTTTCCATCCAATAAGTCAAAATGTCCCATTCTGACATGGGAAGCGGCAAACATGTCAACTTAGACAAAAGTTGAATATTTTTCTAAGTCCCATCTCATAATGAGATGGACTTAGAAAAAAATTAAACTTTTGTGAAAAGTCAAAAGAGCTTCCAAGTCCCTTGTCAGAATGGGAATTTGTTACTTCTTTGAAGAAGAAAATTAAATTTGGATGTTTTCACTTTTTGGACGATAAAGGTTGAAATTTTTTCTAAGTCCCCATTCAGAATGGGACTTTGTGACTTTTTTGAAGAAATGTATTGAATTTGGATTTTTTCACTTTTTGGATGAAAAAAGTAGACATTTTTTCCAAGTGCCCATTCAGAACCGGACTTTGTCACTTTTTTGAAGAAAAAAATTGAAATTAGATTTTTTCACTTTTGGGACTAAAAAAGATGAAATTTTGATTTTTTCACTTTTTGGATGAAAAAAGTTGAAATTTTTTCCAAGTGCCCACTCAGAACGGATTTTTTTTCACTTTTTTGAAGAAAAAAATTGAAATTAGATTTTTTCACTTTTGGGACTAAAAAAGATGAAATTTGGATTTTTTCATTTTTTTGGTGAAAAAAGTTGAAATTTTTTCAAAGTGCCCATTCAGAATGATTTTTTTTTCACTTTTTTGAAGAAAAAAATTGAAATTTGTTTTTTTTACTTTTGGGACTAAAAAAGATGAAATTAGGATTTTTTCACTTTTTGGATGAAAAAAGTTGAAATTTTTTCCAAGTGCCCACTCAGAATGGGACTTTGTCACTTTTTTGACAAAAACTATGAATTTGAAATTTTTCACTATTTGGATCAAAAAAGTTTATCTTTCCATCCAATAAGTCAAAATGTCCCATTCTGACATGGGAAGCGGCACACATGTCAACTTAGACAAAAGTTGAATATTTTTCTAAGTCCCATCTCATAATGAGATGGGACTTAGAAAAAAATTAAACTTTTGTGAAAAGTCAAAAGAGCTTCCAAGTCCCTTGTCAGAATGGGAATTTGTTACTTCTTTGAAGAAGAAAATTAAATTTGGATGTTTTCACTTTTTGGACGATAAAGGTTGAAATTTTTTCTAAGTCCCCATTCAGAATGGGACTTTGTGACTTTTTTGAAGAAATGTATTGAATTTGGATTTTTTCACTTTTTGGATGAAAAAAGTAGACATTTTTTCCAAGTGCCCATTCAGAACCGGACTTTGTCACTTTTTTGAAGAAAAAAATTGAAATTAGATTTTTTCACTTTTGGGACTAAAAAAGATGAAATTTTGATTTTTTCACTTTTTGGATGAAAAAAGTTGAAATTTTTTCCAAGTGCCCACTCAGAACGGAATTTTTTTCACTTTTTTGAAGAAAAAAATTGAAATTAGATTTTTTCACTTTTGGGACTAAAAAAGATGAAATTTGTATTTTTTCATTTTTTTGGTGAAAAAAGTTGAAATTTTTTCAAAGTGCCCATTCAGAATGATTTTTTTTTCACTTTTTTGAAGAAAAAAATTGAAATTTGTTTTTTTTACTTTTGGGACTAAAAAAGATGAAATTAGGATTTTTTCACTTTTTGGATGAAAAAAGTTGAAATTTTTTCCAAGTCCCCACTCAGAATGGGACTTTGTCACTTTTTTGACAAAAACTATGAATTTGAAATTTTTCACTATTTGGATCAAAAAAGTTTATCTTTCCATCCAATAAGTCAAAATGTCCCATTCTGACATGGGAAGCGGCACACATGTCAACTTAGACAAAAGTTGAATATTTTTCTAAGTCCCATCTCATAATGAGATGGGACTTAGAAAAAAATTCAACTTTTGTGAAAAGTCAAAAGAGCTTCCAAGTCCCTTGTCAGAATTGGAATTTGTTACTTCTTTGAAGAAGAAAATTAAATTTGGATGTTTTCACTTTTTGGACGATAAAGGTTGAAATTTTTTCTAAGTCCCCATTCAGAATAGGACTTTGTGACTTTTTTGAAGAAATGTATTGAATTTGGATTTTTTCACTTTTTGGATGAAAAAAGTAGACATTTTTTCCAAGTGCCCACTCAGAACCGGACTTTGTCACTTTTTTGAAGAAAAAAATTGAAATTTGATTTTTTCACTTTTGGGACTAAAAAAGATGAAATTTGGATTTTTTCACTTTTTGGATGAAAAAAGTTGAAATTTTTTCCAAGTGCCCACTCAGAACGGAATTTTTTTCACTTTTTTGAAGAAAAAAATTGAAATTTGATTTTTTCACTTTTGGGACTAAAAAAGATGAAATTTGGATTTTTTCACTTTTTTGGTGAAAAAAGTTGACATTTTTTCCAAGTGCCCACTCAGAATGATTTTTTTTTCACTTTTTTGAAGAAAAAAATTGAAATTTGATTTTTTTACTTTTGGGACTAAAAAAGATGAAATTAGGATTTTTTCACTTTTTGGATGAAAAAAGTTGAATTTTTTTCCAAGTGTCCACTCAGAATGGGACTTTGTCACTTTTTTGACAAAAACTATGAATTTGCAATTTTTCACTATTTGGATCAAAAAAGTTTATCTTTCCATCCAATAAGTCAAAATGTACCATTCTGACATGGGAAACGGCACACATGTCAACTTAGACAAAAGTTGAATATTTTTCTAAGTCCCATCTCATAATGAGATGGGACTTAGAAAAAAATTCAACTTTTGTGAAAAGTCAAAAGAGCTTCCAAGTCCCTTGTCAGAATGGGAATTTGTTACTTCTTTGAAGAAGAAAATTAAATTTGGATGTTTTCACTTTTTGGACGATAAAGGTTGAAATTTTTTCTAAGTCCCCATTCAGAATGGAACTTTGTGACTTTTTTGAAGAAATGTATTGAATTTGGATTTTTTCACTTTTTGGATGAAAAAAGTAGACATTTTTTCCAAGTGCCCACTCAGAACCGGACTTTGTCACTTTTTTGAAGAAAAAAATTAAAATTTGATTTTTTCACTTTTGGGACTAAAAAAGATGAAATTTTGATTTTTTCACTTTTTGGATGAAAAAAATTGAAATTTTTTCCAAGTGCCCACTCAGAACGGAATTTTTTTCACTTTTTTGAAGAAAAAAATTGAAATTAGATTTTTTCACTTTTGGGACTAAAAAAGATGAAATTTGGATTTTTTCATTTTTTTGGTGAAAAAAGTTGAAATTTTTTCAAAGTGCCCACTCAGAATGATTTTTTTTTCACTTTTTTGAAGAAAAAAATTGAAATTTGTTTTTTTTACTTTTGGGACTAAAAAAGATGAAATTAGGATTTTTTCACTTTTTGGATGAAAAAAGTTGAAATTTTTTCCAAGTGCCCACTCAGAATGGGACTTTGTCACTTTTTTGAAAAAAACTATGAATTTGCAATTTTTCATTATTTGGATCAAAAAAGTTTATCTTTCCATCCAATAAGTCAAAATGTCCCATTCTGACATGGGAAGCGGCACACATGTCAACTTAGACAAAAGTTGAATATTTTTCTAAGTCCCATCTCATAATGAGATGGGACTTAGAAAAAAATTCAACTTTTGTGAAAAGTCAAAAGAGCTTCCAAGTCCCTTGTCAGAATTGGAATTTGTTACTTCTTTGAAGAAGAAAATTAAATTTGGATGTTTTCACTTTTTGGACGATAAAGGTTGAAATTTTTTCTAAGTCCCCATTCAGAATGGGACTTTGTGACTTTTTTGAAGAAATGTATTGAATTTGGATTTTTTCACTTTTTGGATGAAAAAAGTAGACATTTTTTCCAAGTGCCCACTCAGAACCGGACTTTGTCACTTTTTTGAAGAAAAAAATTGAAATTAGATTTTTTCACTTTTGGGACTAAAAAAGATGAAATTTTGATTTTTTCACTTTTTTGGTGAAAAAAGTTGAAATTTTTTCAAAGTGCCCACTCAGAATGAATTTTTTTTCACTTTTTTGAAGAAAAAAATTGAAATTTGTTTTTTTTACTTTTGGGACTAAAAAAGATGAAATTAGGATTTTTTCACTTTTTGGATGAAAAAAGTTGAAATTTTTTCCAAGTGCCTACTCAGAATGGGACTTTGTCACTTTTTTGAAAAAAACTATGAATTTGCAATTTTTCACTATTTGGATCAAAAAAGTTTATCTTTCCATCCAATAAGTCAAAATGTCCCATTCTGACATGGGAAGCGGCACACATGTCAACTTAGACAAAAGTTGAATATTTTTCTAAGTCCCATCTCATAATGAGATGGGACTTAGAAAAAAATTCAACTTTTGTGAAAAGTCAAAAGAGCTTCCAAGTCCCTTGTCAGAATGGGAATTTGTTACTTCTTTGAAGAAGAAAATTAAATTTGGATGTTTTCACTTTTTGGACGATAAAGGTTGAAATTTTTTCTTAGTCCCCATTCAGAATGGGACTTTGTGACTTTTTTGAAGAAATGTATTGAATTTGGATTTTTTCACTTTTTGGATGAAAAAAGTAGACATTTTTTCCAAGTGCCCACTCAGAACCGGACTTTGTCACTTTTTTGAAGAAAAAAATTGAAATTAGATTTTTTCACTTTTGGGACTAAAAAAGATGACATTTTTATTTTTTCACTTTTTGGATGAAAAAAGTTGAAATATTTTCCAAGTGCCCACTCAGAACGGATTTTTTTTCACTTTTTTGAAGAAAAAAATTGAAATTTGTTTTTTTCACTTTTGGGACTAAAAAAGATGAAATTTGGATTTTTTCACTTTTTTGGTGAAAAAAGTTGAAATTTTTTCAAAGTGCCCACTCAGAATGAATTTTTTTTCACTTTTTTGAAGAAAAAAATTGAAATTTTTTTTTTTTACTTTTGGGACTAAAAAAGATGAAATTATGATTTTTTCACTTTTTGGATGAAAAAAGTTGAATTTTTTTCCAAGTGTCCACTCAGAATGGGACTTTGTCACTTTTTTGACAAAAACTATGAATTTGCAATTTTTCACTATTTGGATCAAAAAAGTTTATCTTTCCATCCAATAAGTCAAAATGTACCATTCTGACATGGGAAGCGGCACACATGTCAACTTAGACAAAAGTTGAATATTTTTCTAAGTCCCATCTCATAATGAGATGGGACTTAGAAAAAAATTCAACTTTGGTGAAAAGTCAAAAGAGCTTCCAAGTCCCTTGTCAGAATGGGAATTTGTTACTTCTTTGAAGAAGAAAATTAAATTTGGATGTTTTCACTTTTTGGACGATAAAGGTTGAAATTTTTTCTAAGTCCCCATTCAGAATGGGACTTTGTGACTTTTTTGAAGAAATGTATTGAATTTGGATTTTTTCACTTTTTGGATGAAAAAAGTAGACATTTTTTCCAAGTGCCCACTCAGAACGGAATTTTTTTCACTTTTTTGAAGAAAAAACATTGAAATTTGATTTTTTCACTTTTGGGACTAAAAAAGATGAAATTTGGATTTTTTCATTTTTTTGGTGAAAAAAGTTGAAATTTTTTCAAAGTGCCCACTCAGAATGAATTTTTTTTCATTTTTTTGAAGAAAAAAATTGAATTTTTTTTTTTTTACTTTTGGGACTAAAAAAGATGAAATTAGGATTTTTTCACTTTTTGGATGAAAAAAGTTGAAATTTTTTCCAAGTGCCCACTCAGAATGGGACTTTGTCACTTTTTTGAAAAAAACTATGAATTTGCAATTTTTCACTATTTGGATCAAAAAAGTTTATCTTTCCATCCAATAAGTCAAAATGTCCCATTCTGACATGGGAAGCGGCACACATGTCAACTTAGACAAAAGTTGAATATTTTTCTAAGTCCCATCTCATAATGAGATGGGACTTAGAAAAAAATTCAACTTTTGTGAAAAGTCAAAAGAGCTTCCAAGTCCCTTGTCAGAATGGGAATTTGTTACTTCTTTGAAGAAGAAAATTAAATTTGGATGTTTTCACTTTTTGGACGATAAAGGTTGAAATTTTTTCTAAGTCCCCATTCAGAATGGGACTTTGTGACTTTTTTGAAGAAATGTATTGAATTTGGATTTTTTCACTTTTTGGATGAAAAAAGTAGACATTTTTTCCAAGTGCCCACTCAGAACGGAATTTTTTTCACTTTTTTGAAGAAAAAACATTGAAATTTGATTTTTTCACTTTTGGGACTAAAAAAGATGAAATTTGGATTTTTTCATTTTTTTGGTGAAAAAAGTTGAAATTTTTTCAAAGTGCCCACTCAGAATGAATTTTTTTTCAGTTTTTTGAAGAAAAAAATTGAAATTTGTTTTTTTTACTTTTGGGACTAAAAAAGATGAAATTAGGATTTTTTCACTTTTTGGATGAAAAAAGTTGAAATTTTTTCCAAGTGCCCACTCAGAATGGGACTTTGTCACTTTTTTGAAAAAAACTATGAATTTGCAATTTTTCACTATTTGGATCAAAAAAGTTTATCTTTCCATCCAATAAGTCAAAATGTCCCATTCTGACATGGGAAGCGGCACACATGTCAACTTAGACAAAAGTTGAATATTTTTCTAAGTCCCATCTCATAATGAGATGGGACTTAGAAAAAAATTCAACTTTTGTGAAAAGTCAAAAGAGCTTCCAAGTCCCTTGTCAGAATCGGAATTTGTTACTTCTTTGAAGAAGAAAATTAAATTTGGATGTTTTCACTTTTTGGACGATAAAGGTTGAAATTTTTTCTAAGTCCCCATTCAGAATGGGACTTTGTGACTTTTTTGAAGAAATGTATTGAATTTGGATTTTTTCACTTTTTGGATGAAAAAAGTAGACATTTTTTCCAAGTGCCCACTCAGAACCGGACTTTGTCACTTTTTTGAAGAAAAAAATTGAAATTAGATTTTTTCACTTTTGGGACTAAAAAAGATGAAATTTTGATTTTTTCACTTTTTGGATGAAAAAAGTTGAAATTTTTTCCAAGTGCCCACTCAGAACGGAATTTTTTTCACTTTTTTGAAGAAAAACATTGAAATTAGATTTTTTCACTTTTGGGACTAAAAAAGATGAAATTTGGATTTTTTCATTTTTTTGGTGAAAAAAGTTGAAATTTTTTCAAAGTGCCCATTCAGAATGATTTTTTTTTCACTTTTTTGAAGAAAAAAATTGAAATTTGTTTTTTTTTACTTTTGGGACTAAAAAAGATGAAATTAGGATTTTTTCACTTTTTGGATGAAAAAAGTTGAAATTTTTTCCAAGTCCCCACTCAGAATGGGACTTTGTCACTTTTTTGTCAAAAACTATGAATTTGCAATTTTTCACTATTTGGATCAAAAAAGTTTATCTTTCCATCCAATAAGTCAAAATGTCCCATTCTGACATGGGAAGCGGCACACATGTCAACTTAGACAAAAGTTGAATATTTTTCTAAGTCCCATCTCATAATGAGATGGGACTTAGAAAAAAATTCAACTTTTGTGAAAAGTCAAAAGAGCTTCCAAGTCCCTTGTCAGAATTGGAATTTGTTACTTCTTTGAAGAAGAAAATTAAATTTGGATGTTTTCACTTTTTGGACGATAAAGGTTGACATTTTTTCTAAGTCCCCATTCAGAATGGGACTTTGTGACTTTTTTGAAGAAATGTATTGAATTTGGATTTTTTCACTTTTTGGATGAAAAAAGTAGACATTTTTTCCAAGTGCCCACTCAGAACGGAATTTTTTTCACTTTTTTGAAGAAAAAAATTGAAATTTGATTTTTTCACTTTTGGGACTAAAAAAGATGAAATTTGGATTTTTTCATTTTTTTGGTGAAAAAAGTTGAAATTTTTTCAAAGTGCCCACTCAGAATGATTTTTTTTCTCACTTTTTTGAAGAAAAAAATTGAAATTTGTTTTTTTTACTTTTGGGACTAAAAAAGATGAAATTAGGATTTTTTCACTTTTTGTATGAAAAAAGTTGAAATTTTTTCCAAGTGCCCACTGAGAATGGGACTTTGTCACTTTTTTGAAAAAAACTATGAATTTGCAATCTTTCACTATTTGGATCAAAAAAGTTTATCTTTCCATCCAATAAGTCAAAATGTCCCATTCTGACATGGGAAGCGGCACACATGTCAACTTAGACAAAAGTTGAATATTTTTCTAAGTCCCATCTAATAATGAGATGGGACTTAGAAAAAAATTCAACTTTTGTGAAAAGTCAAAAGAGCTTCAAAGTCCCTTGTCAGAATGGGAATTTGTTACTTCTTTGAAGAAGAAAATTAAATTTGGATGTTTTCACTTTTTGGACGATAAAGGTTGAAATTTTTTCTAAGTCCCCATTCAGAATGGGACTTTGTGACTTTTTTGAAGAAATGTATTGAATTTGGATTTTTTCACTTTTTGGATGAAAAAAGTAGACATTTTTTCCAAGTGCCCACTCAGAACGGATTTTTTTTCACTTTTTTGAAGAAAAAAATTGAAATTAGATTTTTTCACTTTTGGGACTAAAAAAGATGAAATTTGGATTTTTTCATTTTTTTGGTGAAAAAAGTTGAAATTTTTTCAAAGTGCCCACTCAGAATGATTTTTTTTTCACTTTTTTGAAGAAAAAAATTGAAATTTGTTTTTTTTTCTTTTGGGACTAAAAAAGATGAAATTAGGATTTTTTCACTTTTTGTATGAAAAAAGTTGAAATTTTTTCCAAGTGCCCACTGAGAATGGGACTTTGTCACTTTTTTGAAAAAAACTATGAATTTGCAATTTTTCACTATTTGGATCAAAAAAGTTTATCTTTCCATCCAATAAGTCAAAATGTCCCATTCTGACATGGGAAGCGGCACACATGTCAACTTAGACAAAAGTTGAATATTTTTCTAAGTCCCATCTCATAATGAGATGGGACTTAGAAAAAAATTCAACTTTTGTGAAAAGTCAAAAGAGCTTCCAAGTCCCTTGTCAGAATGGAAATTTGTTACTTCTTTGAAGAAGAAAATTAAATTTGGATGTTTTCACTTTTTGGACGATAAAGGTTGAAATTTTTTCTAAGTCCCCATTCAGAATAGGACTTTGTGACTTTTTTGAAGAAATGTATTGAATTTGGATTTTTTCACTTTTTGGATGAAAAAAGTAGACATTTTTTCCAAGTGCCCACTCAGAACCGGACTTTGTCACTTTTTAGAAGAAAAAAATTGAAATTTGATTTTTTCACTTTTGGGACTAAAAAAGATGAAATTTGGATTTTTTCATTTTTTTTGGTGAAAAAAGTTGAAATATTTTCAAAGTGCCCACTCAGAATGAATTTTTTTTCACTTTTTTGAAGAAAAAAATTGAAATTTGTTTTTTTTTACTTTTGGGACTAAAAAAGATGAAATTAGGATTTTTTCACTTTTTGGATGAAAAAAGTTGAAATTTTTTCCAAGTCCCCATTCAGAATGGGACTTTGTGACTTTTTTGAAGAAATGTATTGAATTTGGATTTTTTCACTTTTTGGATGAAAAAAGTAGACATTTTTTCCAAGTGCCCACTCAGAACCGGACTTTGTCACTTTTTTGAAGAAAAAAATTAAAATTTGATTTTTTCACTTTTGGGACTAAAAAAGATGAAATTTTGATTTTTTCACTTTTTGGATGAAAAAAGTTGAAATTTTTTCCAAGTGCCCACTCAGAACGGAATTTTTTTCACTTTTTTGAAGAAAAAAATTGAAATTAGATTTTTTCACTTTTGGGACTAAAAAAGATGAAATTTGGATTTTTTCACTTTTTTGGTGAAAAAAGTTGAAATTTTTTCCAAGTGCCCACTCAGAATTAATTTTTTTTCACTTTTTTGAAGAAAAAAATTGAAATTTGTTTTTTTTACTTTTGGGACTAAAAAAGATGAAATTAGGATTTTTTCACTTTTTGGATGAAAAAAGTTGAAATTTTTTCCAAGTGCCCACTCAGAATGGGACTTTGTCACTTTTTTGACAAAAACTATGAATTTGAAATTTTTCACTATTTGGATCAAAAAAGTTTATCTTTCCATCCAATAAGTCAAAATGTCCCATTCTGACATGGGAAGCGGCACTCATGTCACCTTAGACAAAAGTTGAATTATTTTCTAAGTCCCATCTCAGAATGAGACGGGACTTAGAAAAAAATTCAACTTTTGAAAAAAGTCAAGTCCCTTGTCAGAATGGGAATTTGTCACTTTTGGGACTAAAAAAGTTGAAATTTTGATTTTTTCACTTTTTGGATGAAAAAAGTTGAAATGTTTTCTAAGTGCCCACTCACAATGGGACTTTTCACTTTTTTGAAGAAAAAAAATGAAATTAGTTTTTTTCACTTTTTGGATGAAAATAGTTGAAATATTTTCTAAGTGACCACTCAGAACCGGAATTTGTCACTTTTTTGATGAAAACTATGAATTTGCACTTTTTCACTATTTGGATCAAAAAAGTTTATCTTTCCATGCAATAAGTCAAAATGTCCCATTCTGACATGGGAAGCGGCACAAATGTCAACTTAGACAAAAGTTGAATTATTTTCTAATTCCCATCTCAGAATGAGATGGGACTTAGAATAAATTCAACTTTTGAAAAAAGTCAAGTCCCCATTCAGAATAGGACTATGTGACTTTTTTGAAGTAAAAAATTGAATTTTGATTTTTTCACTTTTTGGATAAAAAAGATGAAATTTTGATTTTTTCACTTTTTGGATGAACAAAGTTGAAATGTTTTCTAAGTGTCCACTCACAATGGGACTTTGTCACTTTTTTGATAAAAACTATGAATTTGCACTTTTTCACTATTTGGATCAAAAAAGTTTATCTTTCCATGCAATAAGTCAAAATGTCCCATTCTGACATGGGAAGTGGCACACATGTCAACTTAGACAAAAGTTTAATTATTTTCTAAGTCCCATCTCAGAATGAGACGGGACGTAGAAAAAAGTTCAACTTTTGAAAAAGGTCAAGTCCCTTGTCAGAATAGGAATTTGTCACTTTTGGGACTAAAAAAGATGAAATTTTGATTTTTTCACTTTTTGGATGAAAAAAGTTGAAATGTTTTCTAAGTGCCCACTCACAATGGGACTTTTCACTTTTTTGAAGAAAAAAAATGAAATTAGTTTTTTTCACTTTTTGGATGAAAATAGTTGAAATATTTTCTAAGTGACCACTCAGAACCGGAATTTGTCACTTTTTTGATGAAAACTATGAATTTGCACTTTTTCACTATTTGGATCAAAAAAGTTTATCTTTCCATGCAATAAGTCAAAATGTCCCATTCTGACATGAGAAGCGGCACAAATGTCAACTTAGACAAAAGTTGAATTATTTTCTAATTCCTATCTCAGAATGAGATGGGACTTAGAAAAAAAAACAACTTTTGAAAAAAGTCAAGTCCCATTTCAGAATAGGGCTATGTGACTTTTTTGAAGTAAAAAATTGAATTTGGATTTTTTCACTTTTTTGGATAAAAAATATGAAATTTTTATTTTTTCATGGATGAAAAAAGTTGAAATTTTTTCTAAGTGCCCACTCAGAATGGGACTTTGTCAGTTTTTTGCAGAAAAAAATGAAATTAGTTTTTTTTTCACTTTTGAGACCAAATAAGATGAAATTTTGATTTTTTCACTTTTTGGATTTAAAAAGTTGAAATTTTTTCTAAGTGCCCACTCAAAATGGGACTTTGTCACTTTTTTGAAGAAAAAAATGAAATTTGTTTCTTTAACTTTTGGTACTAAAAAAGATGAAATTTTGATTTTTTCACTTTTTGGATGAAAAAAGTTGAATTTTTTTCTAAGTGCCCACTCAGAATGGGACTTTGTCACTTTTTTGAAGAAAACCATGAATTTGCACTTTTTCACTATTTGGATAAAAAAAGTTTATCTTTCCATGCAATAAGTCAAAATGTCCCATTCTGACATAGGAAGCGGCACACATGTCACCTTAGACAAAAGTTGAATTATTTTCTAAGTCCCATCTCATAATGAGATGGGACTTAGAAAAAAATTCAACTTTTGAAAAAAGTCAAGTCCCTTGTCAGAATGGAAATTTGTCACTTCTTTGAAGAAGAAAATTAAATTTGGATGTTTTCACTTTTTGGACGATAAAAGTTGGAATTTTTTCTAAGTCCCCATTCAGAATAGGACTTTGTCACTTTTTTGAAGTAAAAAATTGAATTTGGATTTTTTCACTTTTTGGAGGAAAAAAAGTTGACATTTTTTCTAAGTGCCCACTAAGAATGGGACTTTGTCACTTTTTTGAAGAAAAAAATTAAAATTTTATTTTTTTCACTTTCGGGACTAAAAAAGATGAAATTTTGATTTTTTTCACTTTTTGGATGAAAAAAGTTGATTTTTATTCTAAGTGCCCACTCAGAATGGGACTGTGTCACTTTTTTGAAGAAAAAAAATGAAATTTGTTTTTTTTTTTCACTTCTGGGACTAAATAAGATAAAATGTTGTTTTTTTCACTTTTTGGATGAAAAAAAGTTGAATTTTTTTCTAAGTGCCCACTCAGAATGGGACTTTGTCACTTTTTTGAAGAAAAAAAATGAAATTTGTTTTTTTCACTTTTGGGACTAAAAAAGATGAAATTTGGATGTTTTCACTTTTTGGATGAAAAAAGTTGAAATGTTTTCTAAGTGCCCACTCAGAATGGGACTTTGTCACTTTTTTGATGAAAACTATGAATTTGCACTTTTTCACTATTTGGATCAAAAAAGTTTATCTTTCCATGCAATAAGTCAAAATGTCCCATTCTGACATGGGAAGCGGCACAAATGTCAACTTAGACAAAAGTTGAATTATTTTCTAATTCCCATCTCAGAATGAAATGGGACTTAGAATAAATTCAACTTTTGAAAAAAGTCAAGTCCCCATTCAGAATAGGACTATGTGACTTTTTTGAAGTAAAAAATTTAATTTTGATTTTTTCACTTTTTGGATAAAAAAGATGAAATGTTTTCTAAGTGTCCACTCACAATGGGACTTTGTCACTTTTTTGATAAAAACTATGAATTTGCACTTTTTCACTATTTGGATCAAAAAAGTTTATCTTTCCATGCAATAAGTCAAAATGTCCCATTCTGACATGGGAAGTGGCACACATGTCAACTTAGACAAAAATTTAATTATTTTCTAAGTCCAATCTCAGAATGAGACGGGACGTAGAAAAAAATTCAACTTTTGAAAAAGGTCAAGTCCCTTGTCAGAATAGGAATTTGTCACTTTTGGGACTAAAAAAGTTGAAATGTTTTCTAAGTGCCCACTCACAATGGGACTTTTCACTTTTTTGAAGAAAAAAAATGAAATTAGATTTTTTCACTTTTTGGATGAAAATAGTTGAAATATTTTCTAAGTGACCACTCAGAACAGGAATATGTCACTTTTTTGATGAAAACTATGAATTTGCACTTTTTCACTATTTGGATCAAAAACGTTTATCTTTCCATGCAATAAGTCAAAATGTCCCATTCTGACATGGGAAGCGGCACAAATGTCAACTTAGACAAAAGTTGAATTATTTTCTAATTCCTATCTCAGAATGAGATGGGACTTAGAAAAAAAAACAACTTTTGGAAAAAGTCAAGTCCCCATTCAGAATAGGGCTACGTGACTTTTTTGAAGTAAAAAATTGAATTTGGATTTTTTCACTTTTTTGGATAAAAAAGATGAAATTTTGATTTTTTCATGGATGAAAAAAGTTGAAATTTTTTCTAAGTGCCCACTCAGAATGGGACTTTGTCAATTTTTTGAAGAAAAAAATGAAATTAGTTTTTTTTTCACTTTTGAGACCAAATAAGATGAAATTTTGATTTTTTCACTTTTTGGATGAAAAAAGTTGAAATTTTTTCTAAGTGCCCACTCAAAATGGGACTTTGTCACTTTTTTGAAGAAAAAAAATGAAATTTGTTTCTTTAACTTTTGGTACTAAAAAAGATGAAATTTTGATTTTTTCACTTTTTGGATGAAAAAAGTTGAATTTTTTTCTAAGTGCCCACTCAGAATGGGACTTTGTCACTTTTTTGATGAAAACCATGAATTTGCACTTTTTCACTATTTGGATAAAAAAAGTTTATCTTTCCATGCAATAAGTCAAAATGTCCCATTCTGACATGGGAAGCGGCACATATGTCACCTTAGACAAAAGTTGAATTATTTTCTAAGTCCCATCTCATAATGAGATGGGACTTAGAAAAAAAATCAACTTTTGAAAAAAGTCAAGTCCCTTGTCAGAATGGAAATTTGTCACTTCTTTGAAGAAGAAAATTAAATTTGGATGTTTTCACTTTTTGGACGATAAAAGTTGGAATTTTTTCTAAGTCCCCATTCAGAATAGGACTTTGTCACTTTTTTGAAGTAAAAAATTGAATTTGGATTTTTTCACTTTTTGGAGGAAAAAAGTTGACATTTTTTCTAAGTGCCCACTCAGAATGGGACTTTGTCACTTTTTTGATGAAAACTATGAATTTGCACTTTTTCACTATTTGGATCAAAAAAGTTTATCTTTCCATGCAATAAGTCAAAATGTCCCATTCTGACATGGGAAGCTTCACAAATGTCAACTTAGTCAAAAGTTGAATTATTTTCTAATTCCCATCTCAGAATGAGATGGGGACTTAGAATAAATTCAACTTTTGAAAAAAGTCAAGTCCCCATTCAGAATAGGACTATTTGACTTTATGAAGTAAAAAATTGAATTTAGATTTTTTCACTTTTTGGATAAAAAAGATGAAATTTTGATTTTTTTCACTTTTTGGATGAAAAAAGTTGAATTTTTTTCTAAGTGCCCACTCAGGATGGGACTTTGTCACTTTTTTGAAGGAAATAAATTAAATTTGTTTTTTTCACTTTTGGGACTAAATAAGATGACATTTTGATTTTTTCACTTTTTGGATGAAAAAAGTTGAAATTTTTTCTAAGTGCCCACTCAGAATGGGACTTTGTGGATTTTGTGAAGAAAAAAATTGAAATTTTATATTTTCACTTTTGGGACTAAAAAAGATCAAATTTGGATTTTTTCACTTTTTAGATGAAAAAAGTTTACATTCTTTCTAAGTACCCACTCAGAATGGGACTTTTTCACTTTTTTGATGAAAAAAAATGAAATTAGTTTTTTTCACTTTTTGGATAAAAAAGATGAAATTTTGATTTTTTCACTTTTTGGATGAAAAAAGTTGAAATGTTTTCCAAGTGCCCACTCAGAATGGGACTTTATCACTTTTTGATGAAAACTATGAATTTGCACTTTTTCACTATTTGGATCAAAAAAGTTTATCTTTCCATGCAATAAGTCAAAATGTCCCATTCTGACATGGGAAGTGGCACAAATGTCAACTTACATAACTGTTGAATTATTTTCTAAGTCCCATCTCAGAGTGAGATGGGACTTAGAAAAGAAAAATAACTTTTGAAACAAGTCAAGTCCCCATTCAGAATAGGACTATGTGACTTTTTTGAAGTAAAAAATTGAATTTGGATGTTTTCACTTTTTGGATAAAAAAGATGAAATTTTGTTTTTTTTTACTTTTTGGATGAAAAAAGTTGAAATGTTTTCTAAGTGCCCACTCAGAATGGGACTTTGTCACTTTTTTGATGAAAACTATGAATTTGCACTTTTTCACTATTTGGATCAAAAAAGTTAATCTTTCCATGCAATAACCAAAATGTCCCATTCTGACATAGGAAGCAGCACAAATGTCAACTTAGATAAAAAGTTGAATTATTTTCTTATTCCCATCTCAGAATGAGATGGGACTTAGAAAAAAAATAAACTTTTGAAAAAAGTCAAGTCCCCATTCAGAATAGGACTATGTGACTTTTTTGAAGTAAAAAATTGAATTTGGATTTTTTCACTTTTTGGATAAAAAAGATGAAATTTTTGATTTTTTCACTTTTTGGATGATAAAAGTTGAATTCTTTTCTAAGTGCCCACTCAGAATTGGACTTTGTCACTTTTTTGAAGAAAAAAATGAATGTTGTTTTTTTTAACTTTTGGTACTAAAAAAGATGAAATTTGGATTTTTTCACTTTTTGGATAAAAAAGTTGAATTTTTTTCTAAGTGCCCACTGAGAATGGGACTTTGTCACTTTTTTGAAGAAAAAAAATGAAATTTGTTTTTTTTCACTTTTGGGACTAAATAAGATGACATTTTGTTTTTTTTCACTTTTTGGATAAAAAAAGTTGACATTTTTTCTAAGTCCCCATTCAGAATAGGACTTTGTCACTTTTTTGAAGTAAAAAATTGAATGTGGATTTTTTCACTTTTTGGAGGAAAAAAGTTGAAATGTTTTCTAAGTGCCCACTCAGAATGGGACTTTGTCACTTTTTTGATGAAAACTATGAATTTGCAGTTTTTCACTATTTGGATCAAAAAAAGTTTATCTTTCCATGCAATAAGTCAAAATGTCCCATTCTGACATGGGAAGCGGCACAAATGTCAACTTAGACAAAAGTTGAATTATTTTCTAATTCCCATCTCAGAATGAGATGGGACTTAGAATAAATTCAACTTTTGAAAAAAGTCAAGTCCCCATTCAGAATAGGACTATGTGACTTTATGAAGTAAAAAATTGAATTTAGATTTTTTCACTTTTTGGATAAAAAAGATGAAATTTTGATTTTTTCACTTTTTGGATGAAAAAAGTTGAATTTTTATCTAAGTGCCCACTCAGGATGGGACTTTGTCACTTTTTTGAAGAAAATAAATTAAATTTGTTTTTTTCACTTTTGGGACTAAATAAGATGACATTTTGATTTTTTTACTTTTTTGGATGAAAAAAGTTGAAATTTTTTCTAAGTGCCCACTCAGAATGGGACTTTGTGGATTTTGTGAAGAAAAAAATTGAAATTTTATATTTTCACTTTTGGGACTAAAAAAGATAAAATTTGGTTTTTTTTCACTTTTTAGATGAAAAAAGTTGAAATTCTTTCTAAGTGCCCACTCAGAATGGGACTTTTTCACTTTTTTGAAGAAAAAAAATGAAATTAGTTTTTTTCACTTTTTGGATAAAAAAGATGAAATTTTGATTTTTTCACTTTTCGGATGAAAAAAGTTGAAATGTTTTCTAAGTGCCCACTCAGAATGGGACTTTGTCACTTTTTTGATGAAAACTATGAATTTGCACTTTTTCACTATTTGGATCAAAAAAGTTCATCTTTCCATGCAATAACCAAAATGTCCCATTCTGACATAGGAAGCGGCACAAATGTCAACTTAGACAAAAGTTGAATTATTTTCTAATTCCCATCTCAGAATGAAATGGGACTTAGAATAAATTCAACTTTTGAAAAAAGTCAAGTCCCCATTCAGAATAGGACTATGTGACTTTTTTGAAGTAAAAAATTGAATTTGGATTTTTTCAATTTTTTGGATGAAAAAAGTTGAAATTGTTTCTAGTACCCACTCAGAATGGGACTTTATCACTGTTTTGATGAAAACTATGAATTTGCACTTTTTCACTATTTGGATAAAAAAAGTTTATCTTTCCATGCAATAAGTCAAAATGTCCCATTCTGACATGGGAAGTGGCACAAATGTCAACTTACATAACTGTTGAATTTTTTTCTAAGTCCCATCTCAGAGTGAGATGAGACTTAGAAAAAAAAAATAACTTTTGAAAAAAGTTAAGTCCCCATTCAGAATAGGACTATGTGACTTTTTTGAAGTAAAAAATTGAATTTTGATTTTTTCACTTTTTAGATAAAAAAGATGAAATTTTGATTTTTTCACTTTTTGGATGAAAAAAGTTGAAATGTTTTCTAAGTGCCCACTCACAATGGGACTTTGTCACTTTTTTGATAAAAACTATGAATTTGCACTTTTTCACTATTTGGATCAAAAAAGTTTGGGGCATATTTATACTCCGTTTGCGCCGAATTAGCGTCGTTTTTTTTTACGCAAATTCGGCGCAAAACTAACGCCATATTTATACTTTGGCGCTAGACGCGTCTAGCGCCAAAGTATGAGTAAAGAGAGTCATTTTTTAGCGTGAACGCCTTCCTTGCGTTAATGAGATGCAAGGTAGGCGTTCCCGTCCAAAAAAATGACTGCGACGCAAATGCGTCGTATTTATACTCCCGGGCAAAAATCACGCCCGGGAGTGGGCGGGGCAGAAAAACCCCGCTTTTTCGCCACTTTTTAACGCCTGGGTCAGGGCAGGCGTTAAGGGACCTGTGGGCTCAAAATGAGCCCACAGCTGCCCTCCCATGCCCCCAGGGACCCCCCCTGCCACCCTTGCCCACCCCAGGAGGACACCCAAGGATGGAGGGACCCACCCCAGGGACATTCAGGTAAGTTCAGGTAAGTATAAATATTTTTTTTTAAAATATTTTTTTGTGGCATAGGGGGGCCTGATTTGTGCCCCCCTACATGCCTCAATGCCCAATGACCATGCCCAGGGGACATAAGTCCCCTGGGCATGGCCATTGGGCAAGGGGGCATGACTCCTGTCTTTACTAAGACAGGAGTCATGTAAATGGCGTCTGGGCGTCGTTAAAAATGGCGCAAATCGGGTGGAGGCGATTTTTTGCGTCAACCTGACTTGCACCATTTTTAAGACGCCCTAGCGCCATTTTTCCCTACGCCGGCGCTGCCTGGTGTACGTGGTTTTTTTCCACGCACACCAGGCAGCGCCGGTCTGCTTGCGCCGGCTAACGCCATTCAATAAATACGGCGCCCGCATGGCGCTTCAGAATGGCGTTAGCCAGCGCAAAATTTTTTGACTCTAAACTGCGTTAGCGCAGTTTAGCGTCAAAAAGTATAAATACGGGCCTTTATCTTTCCATGCAATAAGTCAAAATGTCCCATTCTGACATGGGAAGTGGCACACATGTCAACTTAGACAAAAGTTTAATTATTTTCTAAGTCCCATCTCAGAATCAGACGGGACGTAGAAAAAAATTCAACTTTTGAAAAAGGTCAAGTCCCTTGTCAGAATAGGAATTTGTCACTTTTGGGACTAAAAAAGTTGAAATTTTGATTTTTTCACTTTTTGGATGAAAAAAGTTGAAATGTTTTCTAAGTGCCCATTCACAAAGGGTCTTTTCACTTTTTTGAAGAAAAAAAATGAAATTAGTTTTTTTCACTTTTTGGATGAAAATAGTTGAAATATTTTCTAAGTGACCACTCAGAACCGGAATTTGTCACTTTTTTGATGAAAACTATGAATTTGCACTTTTTCACTATTTGGATCAAAAAAGTTTATCTTTCCATGCAATAAGTCAAAATGTCCCATTCTGACATGGGAAGCGGCACAAATGTCAACTTAGACAAAAGTTGAATTATTTTCTAATTCCTATCACAGAATGAGATGGGACTTAGAAAAAAAAAAACTTTTGAAAAAAGTCAAGTCCCCATTCAGAATAGGGCTATGTGACTTTTTTGAAGTAAAAAATTGAATTTGGATTTTTTCACTTTTTTGGATAAAAAAGATGAAATTTTGATTTTTTCATGGATGAAAAAAGTTGAAATTTTTTCGAAGTGCCCACTCAGAATGGGACTTTGTCAATTTTTTGAAGAAAAAAATGAAAGTAGTTTTTTTTCACTTTTGGGACCAAATAAGATGAAATTTAGATTTTTTCACTTTTTGGATGAAAAAAGTTGAATTTTTTTCTAAGTGCCCACTCAGAATGGGACTTTGTCACTTTTTTGATGAAAACCATGAATTTGCACTTTTTCACTATTTGGATAAAAAAAGTTTATCTTTCCATGCAATAAGTCAAAATGTCCCATTCTGACATGGGAAGCGGCACACATGTCACCTTAGACAAAAGTTGAATTATTTTCTAAGTCCCATCTCAGAATGAGACGGGACTTAGAAAAAAATTCAACTTTTGAAAAAAGTCAAGTCCCTTGTCAGAATGGAAATTTGTCACTTCTTTGAAGAAGAAAATTAAATTTGGATGTTTTCACTTTTTGGACGATAAAAGTTGGAATTTTTTTCTAAGTCCCCATTCAGAATAGGACTTTGTCACTTTTTTTAAGTAAAAAATTGAATTTGGATTTTTTCACTTTTTGGGGGAAAAAAGTTGACATTTTTTCTAAGTGCCCACTAAGAATGGGACTTTGTCACTTTTTTGAAGAAAAAAATAAAAAAATTATTTTTTCACTTTCGGGACTAAAAAAGATGAAATTTTGATTTTTTCACTTTTTGGATGAAAAAAGTTGATTTTTATTCTAAGTGCCCACTCAGAATGGGACTGTGTCACTTTTTGAAGAAAAAAAATGAATTTTTTTTGTTCACTTCTGGGACTAAATAAGATAAAATTTTGTTTTTTTTCACTTTTTGGATGAAAAAAGTTGAATTTTTTTCTAAGTGCCCACTCAGAATGGGACTTTGTCACTTTTTTGAAGTAAAAAATTTAATTTGGATTTTTTCACTTTTTGGAGGAAAAAAGTTAAAAAAAATTCTAAGTGACCACTCAGAATAGGACTTTGTCACTTTTTTGAAGAAAAAAAATGAAATTTGTTTTTTTTCACTTTTGGGACTAAATAAGATGACATTTTGTTTTTTTTCACTTTTTGGATAAAAAAAGTTGAAATTTTTTCTAAGTCCCCATTCAGAATAGGACTTTGTCACTTTTTTGAAGTAAAAAATTGAATGTGGATTTTGTTCACTTTTTGGAGGAAAAAAGTTGAAATGTTTTCTAAGTGCCCACTCAGAATGGGACTTTGTCACTTTTTTGATGAAAACTATGAATTTGCACTTTTTCACTATTTGGATCAAAAAAGTTTATCTTTCCATGCAATAAGTCAAAATGTCCCATTCTGACATGGGAAGCGGCACAAATGTCAACTTAGACAAAAGTTGAATTATTTTCTAATTCCCATCTCAGAATGAGATGGGACTTAGAATAAATTCAACTTTTGAAAAAAGTCAAGTCCCCCATTCAGAATAGGACTATGTGACTTTATGAAGTAAAAAATTGAATTTAGATTTTTTCACTTTTTGGATAAAAAAGATGAAATTTTGATTTTTTCACTTTTTGGATGAAAAAAGTTGAAATTTTTTCTAAGTGCCCACTCAGGATGGGACTTTGTCACTTTTTTGAAGAAAATAAATTAAATTCGTTTTTTTTCACTTTTGGGACTAAATAAGATGACATTTTGATTTTTTCACTTTTTTGGATGAAAAAAGTTGAAATTTTTTCTAAGTGCCCACTCAGAATGGGACTTTGTGGATTTTGTGCAGAAAAACATTGAAATTTTATATGTTCACTTTTGGGACTAAAAAAGATAAAATTTGGATGTTTTCACTTTTTAGATGAAAAAAGTTGAAATTCTTTCTAAGTGCCCACTCAGAATGGGACTTTTTCACTTTTTTGAAGAAAAAAATGAAATTAGTTTTTTTCACTTTTTGGATAAAAAAGATGAAATTTTGATTTTTTCACTTTTTGGATGAAAAAAAGTTGAAATGTTTTCTAAGTGCCCACTCAGAATGGGACTTTGTCACTTTTTTGATGAATACTATGAATTTGCACTTTTTCACTATTTGGATCAAAAAAGTTCATCTTTCCATGCAATAACCAAAATGTTCCATTCTGACATAGGAAGCGGCACAAATGTCAACTTAGACAAAAGTTGAATTATTTTCTAATTCCCATCTCAGAATGAAATGGGACTTAGAATAAATTCAACTTTTGAAAAAAGTCAAGTCCCCATTCAGAATAGGACTATGTGACTTTTTTGAAGTAAAAAAATTGAATTTGGATTTTTTCACTTTTTGGATGAAAAAAGTTGAAATTGTTTCTAGTACCCACTCAGAATGGGACTTTATCACTTTTTTGATGAAAACTATGAATTTGCACTTTTTCACTATTTGGATCAAAAAAGTTTATCTTTCCATGCAATAAGTCAAAATGTCCCATTCTGACATGGAAGTGGCACAAATGTCAACTTACATAACTGTTGAATTTTTTTCTAAGTCCCATCTCAGAGTGAGATGAGACTTAGAAAAAAAAAATAACTTTTGAAAAAAGTCAATTCCCCATTCAGAATAGGACTATGTGACTTTTTTTAAGTAAAAAATTGAATTTTGATTTTTTCACTTTTTGGATAAAAAAGATGAAATTTTGATTTTTTCACTTTTTGGATGAAAAAAGTTGAAATGTTTTCTAAGTGCCCACTCACAATGGGACTTTGTCACTTTTTTGATAAAAAACTATGAATTAGCACTTTTTCACTATTTGGATCAAAAAAGTTTGGGGCATATTTATACTCGGTTTGTGCCGAATTAGCGTCGTTTTTTTCGACGCAAATTCAAAACTAATGCCATATTTATACTTTGGCGCTAGACGCGTCTAGCGCCAAAGTATGAGTAAAGAGAGTCATTTTTTAGCGTGAACGCCTTCCTTGCGTTAATGAGATGCAAGGTAGGCGTTCCCGTCCAAAAAAATGACTGCGACGCAAATGCGTCGTATTTATACTCCCGGGCAAAAATCACGCCCGGGAGTGGGCGGGGCAGAAAACCCCGCATTTGCGCCACTTTTTAACACCTGGGTCAGGGCAGGCGTTAAGGGACCTGTGGGCTCAAAATGAGCCACAGCTGCCCTCTCATGCCCCAGGGACCCCCCCTGCCACCCTTGCCCACCCCAGGAGGACACCCAAGGATGGAGGGACCCACCCCAGGGACATTCAGGTAAGTTCAGGTAAGTATAAATATTTTTTTTTTTATATTTTTTTGTGGCATAGGGGGGCCTGATTTGTGCCCCCCTACATGCCTCAATGCCCAATGACCATGCCCAGGGGACATAAGTCCCCTGGGCATGGCCATTGGGCAAGGGGGCATGACTCCTGTCTATACTAAGACAGGAGTCATGTAAATGGCGTCTGGGCGTCGTTAAAAATGGCGCAAATCGGGTGGAGGCAATTTTTTGCATCAACCTGACTTGCACCATTTTTAAGACGCCCTAGCGCCATTTTTCCCTACGCCGGCGCTGCCTGGTGTACGTGGTTTTTTTCCACGCACATCAGGCAGCGCCGGTCTGCTTGCGCCGGCTAACGCCATTCAATAAATACGGCGCCCGCATGGCGCTTCATAATGGCGTTAGCCGGTGCAAAACTTTTTGACGCTAAACTGCGTTAGCGCAGTTTAGCGTCAAAAAGTATAAATACGGACCTTTATCTTTCCATGCAATAAGTCAAAATGTCCCATTCTGACATGGGAAGTGGCACACATGTCAACTTAGACAAAAGTTTAATTATTTTCTAAGTCCCATCTCAGAATGAGACGGGACGTAGAAAAAAATTCAACTTTTGAAAAAGGTCAAGTCCCTTGTCAGAATAGGAATTTGTCACTTTTGGACTAAAAAAGTTGAAATTTTTATTTTTTCACTTTTTGTATGAAAAAAGTTGAATTTTTTCTAAGTGCCCACTCAGAATGGGACTTTGTCACTTTTTTGATGAAAACCATGAATTTGCACTTTTTCACTATTTGGATCAAAAAAGTTTATCTTTCCATGCAATAAGTCAAAATGTCCCATTCTGACATGGGAAGTGGCACACATGTCAACTTAGACAAAAGTTTAATTATTTTCTAAGTCCCATCTCAGAATGAGACGGGACGTAGAAAAAATTCAACTTTTGAAAAAGGTCAAGTCCCTTGTCAGAATGGGAATTTGTCACTTTTGGGACTAAAAAAGTTGAAATTTTGATTTTTTCACTTTTGGATGAAAAAAGTTGAAATGTTTTCGAAGTGCCCACTCACAATGGGACTTTTCACTTTTTTGAAGAAAAAAAATGAAATTTGTTTTTTTCACTTTTTGGATGAAAATAGTTGAAATATTTTCTAAGTGACCACTCAGAACCGGAATTTGTCACTTTTTGATGAAAACTATGAATTTGCACTTTTTCACTATTTGGATCAAAAAAGTTTATCTTTCCATGCAATAAGTCAAAATGTCCCATTCTGACATGGGAAGCGGCACAAATGTCAACTTAGACAAAAGTTGAATTATTTTCTAATTCCTATCTCAGAATGAGATGGGACTTAGAAAAAAAAAAAACTTTTGAAAAAAGTCAAGTCCTTTTCAGAATAGGGCTATGTGACTTTTTTGAAGTAAAAAATTGAATTTGGATTTTTTTCACTTTTTTGGATAAAAAAGATGAAATTTTGATTTTTTCATGGATGAAAAAAGTTCAAATTTTTTCGAAGTGCCCACTCAGAATGGGACTTTGTCAATTTTTTGAAGAAAAAAATGAAATTAGTTTTTTTTCACTTTGGGACCAAATAAGATGAAATTTAGATTTTTTCACTTTTTGGATGAAAAAAGTTGAAATTTTTTCTAGTGCCTACTCAAAATGGGACTTTGTCACTTTTTTGAAGAAAAAAATGAAATTTGTTTCTTTAACTTTTGGTACTAAAAAAGATGAAATTTTGATTTTTTCACTTTTTGGATGAAAAAAGTTGAATTTTTTTCTAAGTGCCCACTCAGAATGGGACTTTGTCACTTTTTTGATGAAAACTATGAATTTGCACTTTTTCACTATTTGGATCAAAAAAGTTTATCTTTCCATGCAATAAGTCAAAATGTCCCATTCTGACATGGGAAGCGGCACACATGTCAACTTAGACAAAAGTTGAATTATTTTCTAATTCCCGTCTCAGAATGAGATGGGACTTAGAATAAATTCAACTTTTGAAAAAAGTCAAGTCCCCATTCAGAATAGGACTATGTGACTTTATGAAGTAAAAAATTGAATTTAGATTTTTTCACTTTTTGGATAAAAAAGATGAAATTTTGATTTTTTCACTTTTTGGATGAAAAAAGTTGAAATTTTTTCTAAGTGCCCACTCAGGATGGGACTTTGTCACTTTTTGAAGAAAATAAATTAAATTCGTTTTTTTTCACTTTTGGGACTAAATAAGATGACATTTTGATTTTTTCACTTTTTTGGATGAAAAAAGTTGAAATTTTTTCTAAGTGCCCACTCAGAATGGGACTTTGTGGATTTTGTGCAGAAAAAATTGAATTTTATATTTTCACTTTTGGGACTAAAAAAGTTAAAATTTGGATGTTTTCACTTTTTAGATGAAAAAAGTTGAAATTCTTTCTAAGTGCCCACTCAGAATGGGACTTTTTCACTTTTTTGAAGAAAAAAAATGAAATTAGTTTTTTTCACTTTTTGGATAAAAAAGATGAAATTTTGATTTTTTCACTTTTTGGATGAAAAAAGTTGAAATGTTTTCTAAGTGCCCACTCAGAATGGGACTTTGTCACTTTTTTGATGAATACTATGAATTTGCACTTTTTCACTATTTGGATCAAAAAAGTTCATCTTTCCATGCAATAACCAAAATGTCCCATTCTGACATAGGAAGCGGCACAAATGTCAACTTAGACAAAAGTTGAATTATTTTCTAATTCCCATCTCAGAATGAAATGGGACTTAGAATAAATTCAACTTTTGAAAAAAGTCAAGTCCCCATTCAGAATAGGACTATGTGACTTTTTTGAAGTAAAAAATTGAATTTGGATTTTTTCACTTTTTGGATGAAAAAAGTTGAAATTGTTTCTAGTACCCACTCAGAATGGGACTTTATCACTTTTTTGATGAAAACTATGAATTTGCACTTTTTCACTATTTGGATCAAAAAAGTTATCTTTCCATGCAATAAGTCAAAATGTCCCATTCTGACATGGGAAGTGGCACAAATGTCAACTTACATAACTGTTGAATTTTTTTCTAAGTCCCATCTCAGAGTGAGATGAGACTTAGAAAAAAAAAATAACTTTTGAAAAAAGTCAATTCCCCATTCAGAATAGGACTATGTGACTTTTTTGAAGTAAAAAATTGAATTTTTGATTTTTTCACTTTTTGGATAAAAAGATGAAATTTTGATTTTTTCACTTTTTGGATGAAAAAAGTTGAAATGTTTTCTAAGTGCCCACTGACAATGGGACTTTGTCACTTTTTTGAAGTAAAAAATTGAATTTGGATTTTTTCACTTTTTGGAGGAAAAAAGTTGACATTTTTTCTAAGTGACCACTATGAATGGGACTTTGTCACTTTTTTGAAGAAAAAAATTAAAATTTTATTTTTCACTTTCGGGACTAAAAAAGATGAAATTTTGATTTTTTCACTTTTTGGATGAAAAAAGTTGATTTTTATTCTAAGTGCCCACTCAGAATGGGACTGTGTCACTTTTTTGAAGAAAAAAAATGAAATTTGTTTTTTTTTCACTTTTTGGACTAAATAAGATGACATTTTGTTTTTTTCACTTTTTGGATAAAAAAAGTTGAAATTTTTTCTAAGTCCCCATTCAGAATAGGACTTTGTCACTTTTTTGAAGTAAAAAATTGAATGTGGATTTTTTCACTTTTTGGAGGAAAAAAGTTGAAATGTTTTCTAAGTGCCCACTCAGAATGGGACTTTGTCACTTTTTTGATGAAAACTATGAATTTGCACTTTTTCACTATTTGGATCAAAAAAGTTTATCTTTCCATGCAATAAGTCAAAATGTCCCATTCTGACATGGGAAGTGGCACACATGTCAACTTAGACAAAAGTTTAATTATTTTCTAAGTCCCATCTCAGAATGAGACGGGACGTAGAAAAAAATTCAACTTTGAAAAAGGTCAAGTCCCTTGTCAGAATGGGAATTTGTCACTTTTGGGACTAAAAAGTTGAAATTTTGATTTTTTCACTTTTTGGATGAAAAAGTTGAAATGTTTTCGAAATGCCCACTCACAATGGGACTTTTCACTTTTTTGAAGAAAAAAAATGAAATTTGTTTTTTTCACTTTTTGGATGAAAATAGTTGAAATATTTTCTAAGTGACCACTCAGAACCGGAATTTGTCACTTTTTTGATGAAAACTATGAATTTGCACTTTTTCACTATTTGGATCAAAAAAGTTTATCTTTCCATGCAATAAGTCAAAATGTCCCATTCTGACATGGGAAGCGGCACAAATGTCAACTTAGACAAAAGTTGAATTATTTTCTAATTCCTATCTCAGAATGAGATGGGACTTAGAAAAAAAAACAACTTTTGAAAAAAGTCAAGTCCCCATTCAGAATAGGGCTATGTGACTTTTTTGAAGTAAAAAATTGAATTTGGATTATTTCACTTTTTTGGATAAAAAAGATGAAATTTTGATTTTTTCATGGATGAAAAAAGTTGAAATTTTTTCGAAGTGCCCACTCAGAATGGGACTTTGTCAATTTTTTGAAGAAAAAAATGAAATTAGTTTTTTTTCACTTTTGGACCAAATAAGATGAAATTTAGATTTTTTCACTTTTTGGATGAAAAAAGTTGAAATTTTTTCTAAGTGCCTACTCAAAATGGGACTTTGTCACTTTTTTGAAGAAAAAAATGAAATTTGTTTCTTTAACTTTTGGTACTAAAAAGATGAAATTTTGATTTTTTCACTTTTTGGATGAAAAAGTTGAATTTTTTTCTAAGTGCCCACTCAGAATGGGACTTTGTCACTTTTTTGATGAAAACCATGAATTTGCAATTTTCACTATTTGGATAAAAAAAGTTTATCTTTCCATGCAATAAGTCAAAATGTCCCATTCTGACATGGGAAGCGGCACACATGTCACCTTAGACAAAAGTTGAATTATTTTCTAAGTCCCATCTCAGAATGAGACGGGACTTAGAAAAAAATTCAACTTTTGAAAAAAGTCAAGTCTCTTGTCAGAATGGAAATTTGTCACTTCTTTGAAGAAAAAAATTAAATTTGGATGTTTTCACTTTTTGGACGATAAAAGTTGGAATTTTTTCCAAGTCCCCATTCAGAATAGGACTTTGTCACTTTTTTGAAGTAAAAAATTGAATTTGGATTTTTTCACTTTTTGGAGGAAAAAAGTTGACATTTTATCTAAGTGACCACTATGAATGGGACTTTGTCACTTTTTTGAAGAAAAAAATTAAAATTTTATTTTTTCACTTTCGGGACTAAAAAAGATGAAATTTTGATTTTTTCACTTTTTGGATGAAAAAAGTTGATTTTTATTCTAAGTGCCCACTCAGAATGGGACTGTGTCACTTTTTTGAAGAAAAAAAATGATTTTTTTTTTTTTTTCACTTCTGGGACTAAATAAGATAAATTTAGTTTTTTTCACTTTTTGGATAAAAAAGTTGAATTTTTTTCTAAGTGCCCACTGAGAATGGGACTTTGTCACTTTTTTGAAGAAAAAAAATGAAATTTGTTTTTTTTTCACTTTTGGGACTAAATAAGATGACATTTTGTTTTTTTCACTTTTTGGATAAAAAAAGTTGAAATTTTTTCTAAGTCCCCATTCAGAATAGGACTTTGTCACTTTTTTGAAGTAAAAATTGAATGTGGATTTTTTCACTTTTTGGAGGAAAAAAGTTGAAATGTTTTCTAAGTGCCCACTCAGAATGGGACTTTGTCACTTTTTTGATGAAAACTATGAATTTGCACTTTTTCCCTATTTGGATCAAAAAAGTTTATCTTTCCATGCAATAAGTCAAAATGCCCATTCTGACATGGGAAGTGGCACACATGTCAACTTAGACAAAAGTTTAATTATTTTCTAAGTCCCATCTCAGAATGAGACGGGACGTAGAAAAAAATTCAACTTTTGAAAAAGGTCAAGTCCCTTGTCAGAATGGGAATTTGTCACTTTTGGGACTAAAAAAGTTGAAATTTTGATTTTTTCACTTTTTGGATGAAAAAAGTTGAAATGTTTTCGAAATGCCACTCACAATGGGACTTTTCACTTTTTTGAAGAAAAAAAATGAAATTTGTTTTTTTCACTTTTTGGATGAAAATAGTTGAAATATTTTCTAAGTGACCACTCAGAACCGGAATTTGTCACTTTTTTGATGAAAACTATGAATTTGCACTTTTTCACTATTTGGATCAAAAAAGTTTATCTTTCCATGCAATAAGTCAAAATGTCCCATTCTGACATGGGAAGCGGCACAAATGTCAACTTAGACAAAAGTTGAATTATTTTCTAATTCCTATCTCAGAATGAGATGGACTTAGAAAAAAAAACAACTTTTGAAAAAAGTCAAGTCCCCATTCAGAATAGGGCTATGTGACTTTTTTGAAGTAAAAAATTGAATTTGGATTATTTCACTTTTTTGGATAAAAAAGATGAAATTTTGATTTTTTCATGGATGAAAAAGTTGAAATTTTTTCGAAGTGCCCACTCAGAATGGGACTTTGTCAATTTTTTGAAGAAAAAAATGAAATTAGTTTTTTTTCACTTTTGGGACCAAATAAGATGAAATTTAGATTTTTTCACTTTTTGGATGAAAAAAGTTGAAATTTTTTCTAAGTGCCTACTCAAAATGGGACTTTGTCACTTTTTTGAAGAAAAAAATGAAATTTGTTTCTTTAACTTTTGGTACTAAAAAAGATGAAATTTTGATTTTTTCACTTTTTGGATGAAAAAAGTTGATTTTTTTTCTAAGTGCCCACTCAGAATGGGACTTTGTCACTTTTTTGATGAAAACCATGAATTTGCAATTTTTCACTATTTGGATAAAAAAAGTTTATCTTTCCATGCAATAAGTCAAAATGTCCATTCTGACATGGGAAGCGGCACACATGTCACCTTAGACAAAAGTTGAATTATTTTCTAAGTCCCATCTCAGAATGAGACGGGACTTAGAAAAAAATTCAACTTTTGAAAAAAGTCAAGTCTCTTGTCAGAATGGAAATTTGTCACTTCTTTGAAGAAAAAAATTAATTGGATGTTTTCACTTTTTGGACGATAAAAGTTGGAATTTTTTCTAAGTCCCCATTCAGAATAGGACTTTGTCACTTTTTTGAAGTAAAAAATTGAATTTGGATTTTTTCACTTTTTGGAGGAAAAAAGTTGATATTTTTTTCTAAGTGACCACTATGAATGGGACTTTGTCACTTTTTTGAAGAAAAAATTAAAATTTTATTTTTTCACTTTCGGGACTAAAAAAGATGAAATTTTGATTTTTTCACTTTTTGGATGAAAAAAGTTGATTTTTACTCTAAGTGCCCACTCAGAATGGGACTGTGTCACTTTTTTGAAGAAAAAAAATAATTTTTTTTTTTTTTTTCACTTCTGGGACTAAATAAGATAAAATTTAGTTTTTTCACTTTTTGGATAAAAAGTTGAATTTTTTTCTAAGTGCCCACTGAGAATGGGACTTTGTCACTTTTTTGAAGAAAAAAAATGAAATTTGTTTTTTTTTCACTTTTGGACTAAATAAGATGACATTTTGTTTTTTTCACTTTTTGGATAAAAAAAGTTGAAATTTTTTCTAAGGTCCCCATTCAGAATAGGACTTTGTCACTTTTTTGAAGTAAAAATTGAATGTGGATTTTTTCACTTTTTGGAGGAAAAAAGTTGAAATGTTTTCTAAGTGCCCACTCAGAATGGGACTTTGTCACTTTTTTGATGAAAACTATGAATTTGCACTTTTTCCCTATTTGGATCAAAAAAGTTTATCTTTCCATGCAATAAGTCAAAATGTCCCATTCTGACATGGGAAGTGGCACACATGTCAACTTAGACAAAAGTTTAATTATTTTCTAAGTCCCATCTCAGAATGAGACGGGACGTAGAAAAAAATTCAACTTTTGAAAAAGGTCAAGTCCCTTGTCAGAATGGGAATTTGTCACTTTTGGGACTAAAAAAGTTGAAATTTTGATTTTTTCACTTTTTGGATGAAAAAAGTTGAAATGTTTTCGAAATGCCCACTCACAATGGGACTTTTCACTTTTTTGAAGAAAAAAAATGAAATTTGTTTTTTTCACTTTTTGGATGAAAATAGTTGAAATATTTTCTAAGTGACCACTCAGAACCGGAATTTGTCACTTTTTTGATGAAAACTATGAATTTGCACTTTTTCACTATTTGGATCAAAAAAGTTTATCTTTCCATGCAATAAGTCAAAATGTCCCATTCTGACATGGGAAGCGGCACAAATGTCAACTTAGACAAAAGTTGAATTATTTTCTAATTCCTATCTCAGAATGAGATGGGACTTAGAAAAAAAAACAACTTTTGAAAAAAGTCAAGTCCCCATTCAGAATAGGGCTATGTGACTTTTTTGAAGTAAAAAATTGAATTTGGATTATTTCACTTTTTTGGATAAAAAAGATGAAATTTTGATTTTTTCATGGATGAAAAAAGTTGAAATTTTTTCGAAGTGCCCACTCAGAATGGGACTTTGTCAATTTTTTGAAGAAAAAAATGAAATTAGTTTTTTTTCACTTTTGGGACCCAAATAAGATGAAATTTAGATTTTTTCACTTTTTGGATGAAAAAAGTTGAAATTTTTTCTAAGTGCCTACTCAAAATGGGACTTTGTCACTTTTTTGAAGAAAAAAATGAAATTTGTTTCTTTAACTTTTGGTACTAAAAAAGATGAAATTTTGATTTTTTCACTTTTTGGATGAAAAAAGTTGATTTTTTTTCTAAGTGCCCACTCAGAATGGGACTTTGTCACTTTTTTGATGAAAACCATGAATTTGCAATTTTTCACTATTTGGATAAAAAAAGTTTATCTTTCCATGCAATAAGTCAAAATGTCCCATTCTGACATGGGAAGCGGCACACATGTCACCTTAGACAAAAGTTGAATTATTTTCTAAGTCCCATCTCAGAATGAGACGGGACTTAGAAAAAAATTCAACTTTTGAAAAAAGTCAAGTCTCTTGTCAGAATGGAAATTTGTCACTTCTTGAAGAAAAAAATTAAATTTGGATGTTTTCACTTTTTGCACGATAAAAGTTGGAATTTTTTCCAAGTCCCCATTCAGAATAGGACTTTGTCACTTTTTTGAAGTAAAAATTGAATTTGGATTTTTTCACTTTTTGGAGGAAAAAAGTTGACATTTTTTCTAAGTGACCATTATGAATGGGACTTTGTCACTTTTTTGAAGAAAAAAATTAAAATTTTATTTTTTCACTTTCGGGACTAAAAAAGATGAAATTTTGATTTTTTCACTTTTTGGATGAAAAAAGTTGATTTTTATTCTAAGTGCCCACTCAGAATGGGACTGTGTCACTTTTTTGAAGAAAAAAAATGATTTTTTTTTTTTTTTTCACTTCTGGGACTAAATAAGATAAAATTTAGTTTTTTTCACTTTTTGGATAAAAAAGTTGAATTTTTTTCTAAGTGCCCACTGAGAATGGGACTTTGTCACTTTTTTGAAGAAAAAAAATGAAATTTGTTTTTTTTTTCACTTTTGGGACTAAATAGATGACATTTTGTTTTTTTCACTTTTTGGATAAAAAAGTTGAAATTTTTTCTAAGTCCCCATTCAGAATAGGACTTTGTCACTTTTTTGAAGTAAAAAATTGAATGTGGATTTTTTCACTTTTTGGAGGAAAAAAGTTGAAATGTTTTCTAAGTGCCCACTCAGAATGGGACTTTGTCACTTTTTTGATGAAAACTATGAATTTGCACTTTTTCACTATTTGGATCAAAAAAGTTTATCTTTCCATGGAATAAGTCAAAATGTCCCATTCTGACATGGGAAGCGGCACAAATGTCAACTTAGAACAAAAGTTGAATTATTTTCTAATTCCCATCTCAGAATGAGATGGGACTTAGAATAAATTCAACTTTTGAAAAAAGTCAAGTCCCCATTCAGAATAGGACTATGTGACTTTATGAAGTAAAAAAATTGAATTTAGATTTTTTCACTTTTTGGATAAAAAAGATGAAATTTTGATTTTTTCACTTTTTGGATGAAAAAAGTTGAAATTTTTTCTAAGTGCCCACTCAGGATGGGACTTTGTCACTTTTTTGAAGAAAATAAATTAAATTCGTTTTTTTCACTTTTGGGACTAAATAAGATGACATTTTGATTTTTTCACTTTTTTGGATGAAAAAAGTTGAAATTTTTTCTAAGTGCCCACTCAGAATGGGACTTTGTGGATTTTGTGCAGAAAAAAATTGAAATTTTATATTTTCACTTTTGGGACTAAAAAGATAAAATTTGGATGTTTTCACTTTTTAGATGAAAAAAGTTGAAATTCTTTCTAAGTGCCCACTCAGAATGGGACTTTTTCACTTTTTTGAAGAAAAAAAATGAAATTAGTTTTTTTCACTTTTTGGATAAAAAAGATGAAATTTTGATTTTTTCACTTTTTGGATGAAAAAAGTTGAAATGTTTTCTAAGTGCCCACTCAGAATGGGACTTTGTCACTTTTTTGATGAATACTATGAATTTGCACTTTTTCACTATTTGGATCAAAAAAGTTCATCTTTCCATGCAATAACCAAAATGTCCCATTCTGACATAGGAAGCGGCACAAATGTCAACTTAGACAAAAGTTGAATTATTTTCTAATTCCCATCTCAGAATGAAATGGGACTTAGAATAAATTCAACTTTTGAAAAAAGTCAAGTCCCCATTCAGAATAGGACTATGTGACTTTTTTGAAGTAAAAAATTGAATTTGGATTTTTTCACTTTTTGGATGAAAAAAGTTGAAATTGTTTCTAGTACCCACTCAGAATGGGACTTTATCACTTTTTTGATGAAAACTATGATTTGCACTTTTTCACTATTTGGATCAAAAAAGTTTATCTTTCATGCAATAAGTCAAAATGTCCCATTCTGACATGGGAAGTGGCACAAATGTCAACCTTACATAACTGTTGAATTTTTTTCTAAGTCCCATCTCAGAGTGAGATGAGACTTAGAAAAAAAAAATAACTTTTGAAAAAAGTCAATTCCCCATTCAGAATAGACTATGTGACTTTTTTGAAGTAAAAAATTGAATTTGATTTTTTCACTTTTTGGATAAAAAAGATGAAATTTTGATTTTTTCACTTTTTGGATGAAAAAAGTTGAAATGTTTTCTAAGTGCCCACTGACAATGGGACTTTGTCACTTTTTTGAAGTAATAAATTGAATTTGGATTTTTTCACTTTTTGGAGGAAAAAAGTTGACATTTTTTCTAAGTGACCACTATGAATGGGACTTTGTCACTTTTTTGAAGAAAAAAATTAAAATTTTATTTTTTCACTTTCGGGACTAAAAAAGATGAAATTTTGATTTTTTTCACTTTTTGGATGAAAAAAGTTGATTTTTATTCTAAGTGCCCACTCAGAATGGGACTGTGTCACTTTTTGAAGAAAAAAAATGAAATTTGTTTTTTTTTCACTTTTGGGACTAAATAAGATAAAATTTAGTTTTTTTCACTTTTTGGATAAAAAAGTTGAATTTTTTTCTAAGTGCCCACTGAGAATGGGACTTTGTCACTTTTTTGAAGTAAAAAATTGAATGTGGATTTTTTCACTTTTTGGAGGAAAAAAGTTGAAATGTTTTCTAAGTGCCCACTCAGAATGGGACTTTGTCACTTTTTTGATGAAAACTATGAATTTGCACTTTTTCCCTATTTGGATCAAAAAAGTTTATCTTTCCATGCAATAAGTCAAAATGCCCATTCTGACATGGGAAGTGGCACACATGTCAACTTAGACAAAAGTTTAATTATTTTCTAAGTCCCATCTCAGAATGAGACGGGACGTAGAAAAAAATTCAACTTTTGAAAAAGGTCAAGTCCCTTGTCAGAATGGGAATTTGTCACTTTTGGGACTAAAAAAGTTGAAATTTTGATTTTTTCACTTTTTGGATGAAAAAAGTTGAAATGTTTTCGAAATGCCCACTCACAATGGGACTTTTCACTTTTTTGAAGAAAAAAAATGAAATTTGTTTTTTTTCACTTTTTGGATGAAAATAGTTGAAATATTTTCTAAGTGACCACTCAGAACCGGAATTTGTCACTTTTTTGATGAAAACTATGAATTTGCACTTTTTCACTATTTGGATCAAAAAAGTTTATCTTTCCATGCAATAAGTCAAAATGTCCCATTCTGACATGGGAAGCGGCACAAATGTCAACTTAGACAAAAGTTGAATTATTTTCTAATTCCTATCTCAGAATGAGATGGGACTTAGAAAAAAAAACAACTTTTGAAAAAAGTCAAGTCCCCATTCAGAATAGGGCTATGTGACTTTTTTGAAGTAAAAAATTGAATTTGGATTATTTCACTTTTTTGGATAAAAAAGATGAAATTTTGATTTTTTCATGGATGAAAAAAGTTGAAATTTTTTCGAAGTGCCCACTCAGAATGGGACTTTGTCAATTTTTGAAGAAAAAAATGAAATTAGTTTTTTTTCACTTTTGGGACCAAATAAGATGAAATTTAGATTTTTTCACTTTTTGGATGAAAAAAGTTGAAATTTTTTCTAAGTGCCTACTCAAAATGGGACTTTGTCACTTTTTGAAGAAAAAAATGAAATTTGTTTCTTTAACTTTTGGTACTAAAAAAGATGAAATTTTGATTTTTCACTTTTTGGATGAAAAAAGTTGATTTTTTTTCTAAGTGCCCACTCAGAATGGGACTTTGTCACTTTTTTGATGAAAACCATGAATTTGCAATTTTTCACTATTTGGATAAAAAAAGTTTATCTTTCCATGCAATAAGTCAAAATGTCCCATTCTGACATGGGAAGCGGCACACATGTCACCTTAGACAAAAGTTGAATTATTTTCTAAGTCCCATCTCAGAATGAGACGGGACTTAGAAAAAAATTCAACTTTTGAAAAAAAGTCAAGTCTCTTGTCAGAATGGAAATTTGTCACTTCTTTGAAGAAAAAAATTAAATTTGGATGTTTTCACTTTTTGGACGATAAAAGTTGGAATTTTTTCTAAGTCCCCATTCAGAATAGGACTTTGTCACTTTTTTGAAGTAAAAAATTGAATTTGGATTTTTTCACTTTTTGGAGGAAAAAAGTTGACATTTTTTCTAAGTGACCACTATGAATGGGACTTTGTCACTTTTTGAAGAAAAAATTAAAATTTTATTTTTTCACTTTCGGGACTAAAAAAGATGAAATTTTGATTTTTTCACTTTTTGGATGAAAAAAGTTGATTTTACTCTAAGTGCCCCACTCAGAATGGGACTGTGTCACTTTTTTGAAGAAAAAAAATATTTTTTTTTTTTTTTTTCACTTCTGGGACTAAATAAGATAAAATTTAGTTTTTTTCACTTTTTGGATAAAAAAGTTGAATTTTTTTCTAAGTGCCCACTGAGAATGGGACTTTGTCACTTTTTTGAAGAAAAAAAATGAAATTTGTTTTTTTATCACTTTTGGGACTAAATAAGATGACATTTTGTTTTTTTCACTTTTTGGATAAAAAAAGTTGAAATTTTTTCTAAGTCCCCATTCAGAATAGGACTTTGTCACTTTTTTGAAGTAAAAAATTGAATGTGGATTTTTTCACTTTTTGGAGGAAAAAAGTTGAAATGTTTTCTAAGTGCCCACTCAGAATGGGACTTTGTCACTTTTTTGATGAAACCATGAATTTGCACTTTTTCACTATTTGGATCAAAAAAGTTTATCTTTCATGCAATAAGTCAAAATGTCCCATTCTGACATGGGAAGTGGCACACATGTCAACTTAGACAAAAGTTTAATTATTTTCTAAGTCCCATCTCAGAATGAGACGGGACGTAGAAAAAAATTCAACTTTTGAAAAGGGTCAAGTCCCTTGTCAGAATGGGAATTTGTCACTTTTGGGACTAAAAAAGTTGAAATTTTGATTTTTTCACTTTTTGGATGAAAAAAGTTGAAATGTTTTCGAAATGCCCACTCACAATGGGACTTTTCACTTTTTTGAAGAAAAAAATGAAATTTGTTTTTTTCACTTTTTGGATGAAAATAGTTGAAATATTTTCTAAGTGACCACTCAGAACCGGAATTTGTCACTTTTTGATGAAAACTATGAATTTGCACTTTTTCACTATTTGGATCAAAAAAGTTTATCTTTCCATGCAATAAGTCAAAATGTCCCCATTCTGACATGGGAAGCGGCTCAAATGTCAACTTAGACAAAAGTTGAATTATTTTCTAATTCCTATCTCAGAATGAGATGGGACTTAGAAAAAAAACAACTTTTGAAAAAAGTCAAGTCCCCATTCAGAATAGGGCTATGTGACTTTTTTGAAGTAAAAAATTGAATTTGGATTATTTCACTTTTTTGGATAAAAAAGATGAAATTTTGATTTTTTCATGGATGAAAAAAGTTGAAATTTTTCGAAGTGCCCACTCAGAATGGGACTTTGTCAATTTTTTGAAGAAAAAAATGAAATTAGTTTTTTTTCACTTTTGGGACCAAATAAGATGAAATTTAGATTTTTTCACTTTTTGGATGAAAAAAGTTGAAATTTTTTCTAAGTGCCTACTCAAAATGGGACTTTGTCACTTTTTTGAAGAAAAAAATGAAATTTGTTTCTTTAACTTTTGGTACTAAAAAAGATAAAATTTTGATTTTTTCACTTTTTGGATGAAAAAAGTTGATTTTTTTTCTAAGTGCCCACTCAGAATGGGACTTTGTCACTTTTTTGATGAAAACCATGAATTTGCAATTTTTCACTATTTGGATAAAAAAAGTTTATCTTTCCATGCAATAAGTCAAAATGTCCCATTCTGACATGGGAAGCGGCACACATGTCACCTTAGACAAAAGTTGAATTATTTTCTAAGTCCCATCTCAGAATGAGACGGGACTTAGAAAAAAATTCAACTTTTGAAAAAAGTCAAGTCTCTTGTCAGAATGGAAATTTGTCACTTCTTTGAAGAAAAAAATTAAATTTGGATGTTTTCACTTTTTGGACGATAAAAGTTGGAATTTTTTCCAAGTCCCCATTCAGAATAGGACTTTGTCACTTTTTTGAAGTAAAAAATTGAATTTGGATTTTTTCACTTTTTGGAGGAAAAAAGTTGACATTTTTTCTAAGTGACCACTATGAATGGGACTTTGTCACTTTTTTGAAGAAAAAAATTAAATTTTATTTTTTCACTTTCGGGACTAAAAAAGATGAAATTTTGATTTTTTCACTTTTTGGATGAAAAAAAGTTGATTTTTATTCTAAGTGCCCACTCAGAATGGGACTGTGTCACTTTTTTGAAGAAAAAAATGATTTTTTTTTTTTTTTTTCACTTCTGGGACTAAATAAGATAAAATTTAGTTTTTTTCACTTTTTGGATAAAAAAGTTGAATTTTTTTCTAAGTGCCCACTGAGAATGGGACTTTGTCACTTTTTTGAAGAAAAAAAATGAAATTTGTTTTTTTTTTCACTTTTGGGACTAAATAAGATGACATTTTGTTTTTTTCACTTTTTGGATAAAAAAAGTTGAAATTTTTTCTAAGTCCCCATTCAGAATAGGACTTTGTCACTTTTTGAAGTAAAAATTGAATGTGGATTTTTTCACTTTTTGGAGGAAAAAAGTTGAAATGTTTTCTAAGTGCCCACTCAGAATGGGACTTTGTCACTTTTTTGATGAAAACTATGAATTTGCACTTTTTCACTATTTGGATCAAAAAAGTTTATCTTTCCATGCAATAAGTCAAAATGTCCCATTCTGACATGGGAAGCGGCACAAATGTCAACTTAGACAAAAGTTGAATTATTTTCTAATTCCCATCTCAGAATGAGATGGGACTTAGAATAAATTCAACTTTTGAAAAAAGTCAAGTCCCCATTCAGAATAGGACTATGTGACTTTATGAAGTAAAAAATTGAATTTAGATTTTTTCACTTTTTGGATAAAAAAGATGAAATTTTGATTTTTTCACTTTTTTGGATGAAAAAAGTTGAAATTTTTTCTAAGTGCCCACTCAGGATGGGACTTTGTCACTTTTTTGAAGAAAATAAATTAAATTCGTTTTTTTCACTTTTGGGACTAAATAAGATGACATTTTGATTTTTTCACTTTTTTGGATGAAAAAAGTTGAAATTTTTCTAAGTGCCCACTCAGAATGGGACTTTGTGGATTTTGTGCAGAAAAAAATTGAAATTTTATATTTTCACTTTTGGGACTAAAAAAGATAAATTTGGATGTTTTCACTTTTTAGATGAAAAAAGTTGAAATTCTTTCTAAGTGCCCACTCAGAATGGGACTTTTTCACTTTTTTGAAGAAAAAAAATGAAATTAGTTTTTTTCACTTTTTGGATAAAAAAGATGAAATTTTGATTTTTTCACTTTTCGGATGAAAAAAGTTGAAATGTTTTCTAAGTGCCCACTCAGAATGGGACTTTGTCACTTTTTTGATGAAAACTATGAATTTGCACTTTTTCACTATTTGGATCAAAAAAGTTCATCTTTCCATGCAATAACCAAAATGTCCCATTCTGACATAGGAAGCGGCACAAATGTCAACTTAGACAAAAGTTGAATTATTTTCTAATTCCCATCTCAGAATGAAATGGGACTTAGAATAAATTCAACTTTTGAAAAAAGTCAAGTCCCCATTCAGAATAGGACTATGTGACTTTTTTGAAGTAAAAAATTGAATTTGGATTTTTTCACTTTTTGGATGAAAAAAGTTGAAATTGTTTCTAGTACCCACTCAGAATGGGACTTTATCACTTTTTTGATGAAAACTATGAATTTGCACTTTTTCACTATTTGGATCAAAAAAGTTTATCTTTCCATGCAATAAGTCAAAATGTCCCATTCTGACATGGGAAGTGGCACAAATGTCAACTTACATAACTGTTGAATTTTTTTCTAAGTCCCATCTCAGAGTGAGATGAGACTTAGAAAAAAAAAACTAACTTTTGAAAAAAGTCAATTCCCCATTCAGAATAGGACTATGTGACTTTTTTGAAGTAAAAAATTGAATTTTGATTTTTTCACTTTTTGGATAAAAAAGATGAAATTTGATTTTTTCACTTTTTGGATGAAAAAAGTTGAAATGTTTTCTAAGTGCCCACTCACAATGGGACTTTGTCACTTTTTTGATAAAAACTATGAATTTGCACTTTTTCACTATTTGGATCAAAAAAGTTTTGGGCATATTTATACTCCGTTTGCGCCGAATTAGCGTCGTTTTTTTCGACGCAAATTCGGCGCAAAACTAACGCCATATTTATACTTTGGCGCTAGACGCGTCTAGCGCCAAAGTATGAGTAAAGAGCGTCATTTTTTAGCGTGAACGCCTTCCTTGCGTTAATGAGATGCAAGGTAGGCGTTCCCGTCCAAAAAAATGACTGCGACGCAAATGCGTCGTATTTATACTCCCGGGCAAAAATCACGCCCGGGAGTGGGCGGGGCAGAAAACCCCGCATTTGCGCCACTTTTTAACGCCTGGGTCAGGGCAGGCGTTAAGGGACCTGTGGGCTCAAAATGAGCCCACAGCTACCCTCCCATGCCCCCAGGGACCCCCCCTGCCACCCTTGCCCACCCCAGGAGGACACCCAAGGATGGAGGGACCCACCCCAGTGACATTCAGGTAAGTTCAGGTAAGTATAAATATTTTTTTTTTTTATATTTTTTTGTGGCATAGGGGGGCCTGATTTGTGCCCCCCTACATGCCTCAATGCCCAATGACCATGCCCAGGGGACATAAGTCCCCTGGGCATGGCCATTGGGCAAGGGGGCATGACTCCTGTCTTTACTAAGACAGGAGTCATGTAATTGGCGTCTGGGCGTCGTTAAAAATGGCGCAAATCGGGGTGGAGGCGATTTTTTGTGTCAACCTGACTTGCACCATTTTTAAGACGCCCTAGCGTCATTTTTCCCTACGCCGGCGCTGCCTGGTGTACGTGTTTTTTTTCCACGCACACCAGGCAGCGCCGGTCTGCTTGCGCCGGCTAACGCCATTCAATAAATACGGCGCCCGCATGGTGCTTCAGAATGGCGTTAGCCGGCGCAAAATTTTTGACGCTAAACTGCGTTAGCGCAGTTTAGCGTCAAAAAGTATAAATACGGGCCTTTATCTTTCCATGCAATAAGTCAAAATGTCCCATTCTGACATGGGAAGTGGCACACATGTCAACTTAGACAAAAGTTTAATTATTTTCTAAGTCCCATCTCAGAATGAGACGGGACGTAGAAAAAAATTCAACTTTTGAAAAAGGTCAAGTCCCTTGTCAGAATAGGAATTTGTCACTTTTGGGACTAAAAAAGTTGAAATTTTGATTTTTTCACTTTTTGGATGAAAAAAGTTGAAATGTTTTCTAAGTGCCCATTCACAAAGGGACTTTTCACTTTTTTGAAGAAAAAAATGAAATTAGTTTTTTTCACTTTTTGGATGAAAATAGTTGAAATATTTTCTAAGTGACCACTCAGAACCGGAATTTGTCACTTTTTTGATGAAAACTATGAATTTGCACTTTTTCACTATTTGGATCAAAAAAGTTTATCTTTCCATGCAATAAGTCAAAATGTCCCATTCTGACATGGGAAGTGGCACAAATGTCAACTTACATAACTGTTGAATTTTTTTCTAAGTCCCATCTCAGAGTGAGATGAGACTTAGAAAAAAAAAACTAACTTTTGAAAAAGTCAATTCCCCATTCAGAATAGGACTATGTGACTTTTTTGAAGTAAAAAATTGAATTTTGATTTTTTCACTTTTTGGATAAAAAAGATGAAATTTTGATTTTTCACTTTTTGGATGAAAAAAAGTTGAAATGTTTTCTAAGTGCCCACTCACAATGGGACTTTGTCACTTTTTTGATAAAAACTATGAATTTGCACTTTTTCACTATTTGGATCAAAAAAGTTTTGGGCATATTTATACTCCGTTTGCGCCGAATTAGCGTCGTTTTTTTCGACGCAAACTCGGCGCAAAACTAACGCCATATTTATACTTTGGCGCTAGACGCGTCTAGCGCCAAAGTATGAGTAAAGAGCGTCATTTTTTAGCGTGAACGCCTTCCTTGCGTTAATGAGATGCAAGGTAGGCGTTCCCGTCCAAAAAAATGACTGCGACGCAAATGCGTCGTATTTATACTCCCGGGCAAAAATCACGCCCGGGAGTGGGCGGGGCAGAAAACCCCGCATTTGCGCCACTTTTTAACGCCTGGGTCAGGCAGGCGTTAAGGGACCTGTGGGCTCAAAATGAGCCCACAGCTGCCCTCCCATGCCCCCAGGGACCCCCCCTGCCACCCTTGCCCACCCCAGGAGGACACCCAAGGATGGAGGGACCCACCCCAGTGACATTCAGGTAAGTTCAGGTAAGTATAAATATTTTTTTTTTAAATATTTTTTTGTGGCATAGGGGGGCCTGATTTGTGCCCCCCTACATGCCTCAATGCCCAATGACCATGCCCAGGGGACATAAGTCCCCTGGGCATGGCCATTGGGCAAGGGGGCATGACTCCTGTCTTTACTAAGACAGGAGTCATGTAAATGGCGTCTGGGCGTCGTTAAAAATGGCGCAAATCGGGTGGAGGCGATTTTTTGCGTCAACCTGACTTGCACCATTTTTAAGACGCCCTAGCGTCATTTTTCCCTACGCCGGCGCTGCCTGGTGTACGTGGTTTTTTTCCACGCACACCAGGCAGCGCCGGTCTGCTTGCGCCGGCTAACGCCATTCAATAATACGGCGCCCGCATGGCGCTTCAGAATGGCGTTAGCCGGCCGCAAAATTTTTTGACGCTAAACTGCGTTAGCGCAGTTTAGCGTCAAAAAGTATAAATACGGGCCTTTATCTTTCCATGCAATAAGTCAAAATGTCCCATCCTGACATGGGAAGTGGCACACATGTCAACTTAGACAAAAGTTTAATTATTTTCTAAGTCCCATCTCAGAATGAGACGGGACGTAGAAAAAAATTCAACTTTGAAAAAGGTCAAGTCCCTTGTCAGAATAGGAATTTGTCACTTTTGGGACTAAAAAAGTTGAAATTTGATTTTTTCACTTTTTGGATGAAAAAAGTTGAAATGTTTTTCTAAGTGCCCATTCACAAAGGGACTTTTCACTTTTTTGAAGAAAAAAAATGAATTAGTTTTTTTCACTTTTTGGATGAAAATAGTTGAAATATTTTCTAAGTGACCACTCAGAACCGGAATTTGTCACTTTTTTGATGAAAACTATGAATTTGCACTTTTTCACTATTTGGATCAAAAAAGTTTATCTTTCCATGCAATAAGTCAAAATGTCCCATTCTGACATGGGAAGCGGCACAAATGTCAACTTAGACAAAAGTTGAATTATTTTCTAATTCCTATCACAGAATGAGATGGGACTTAGAAAAAAAAAACTTTTGAAAAAAGTCAAGTCCCCATTCAGAATAGGGCTATGTGACTTTTTTGAAGTAAAAAATTGAATTTGGATTTTTTCACTTTTTTGGATAAAAAAGATGAAATTTTGATTTTTTCATGGATTAAAAAAGTTGAAATTTTTTCTGAAGTGCCCACTCAGAATGGGACTTTGTCAATTTTTGAAGTAAAAAATTGAATTTGGATTTTTTCACTTTCGGGACTAAAAAAGATGAAATTTTGATTTTTCACTTTTTGGATGAAAAAAGTTGATTTTTATTCTAAGTGCCCACTCAGAATGGGACTGTGTCACTTTTTTGAAGAAAAAAAATGAAATTTTTTTTTTTTCACTTCTGGGACTAAATAAGATAGAATTTTGTTTTTTTCACTTTTTGGATGAAAAAATTTGGATTTTTTTCTAAGTGCCCACTCAGAATGGGACTTTGTCACTTTTTTGAAGTAAAAAATTTAATTTGGATTTTTTCACTTTTTGGAGGAAAAAAGTTGAATTTTTGAAGAAAAAAATGAATTTTGTTTTTTTTAACTTTTGGTACTAAAAAAGATGAAATTTGGATTTTTTCAATTTTTGGATTAAAAAGTTGAATTTTTTTTCTAAGTGCCCACTGAGAATGGGACTTTGTCACTTTTTTGAAGAAAAAAAATGAAATTTGTTTTTTTTCACTTTTGGGACTAAATAAGATGACATTTTGTTTTTTTCACTTTTTGGATAAAAAAAGTTGAAATTTTTTCTAAGTCCCCATTCAGAATAGGACTTTGTCACTTTTTGAAGTAAAAAATTGAATGTGGATTTTTTCACTTTTTGGAGGAAAAAAGTTGAAATGTTTTCTAAGTGCCCACTCAGAATGGGACTTTGTCACTTTTTTGATGAAAACTATGAATTTGCACTTTTTCACTATTTGGATCAAAAAAGTTTATCTTTCCATGCAATAAGTCAAAATGTCCCATTCTGACATGGGAAGCGGCACAAATGTCAACTTAGACAAAAGTTGAATTATTTTCTAATTCCCATCTCAGAATGAGATGGGACTTAGAATAAATTCAACTTTTGAAAAAAGTCAAGTCCCCATTCAGAATAGGACTATGTGACTTTTTTGAAGTAAAAAATTGAATTTTGATTTTTTTACTTTTTGGATAAATAAGATGAAATTTTGATTTTTTCACTTTTTGGATGAAAAAAGTTGAAATGTTTTCTAAGTGTCCACTCACAATGGGACTGTTCACTTTTTTGAAGAAAAAAAATGAAATTTGTTTTTTTCACTTTTGGGACTAAAAAAGATGAAATTT
>NW_027150106.1:0-94780 GCF_031143425.1 Pleurodeles waltl | reverse complement strand
GACTTGCGGGGCTCGGACCAGGTTCTGTTACCCAGAATCCTTTGCAAACCTCAAAATTTGGCTAAAAAAACACATGTTCCTCACATTTCTGTGGCAGAAAGTTCTGGAATCTGAGAGGAGCCACAAATTTCCTTCCACCCAGCGTTCCCCCAAGTCTCCCGATAAAAATGATACCTCACTTGTGTGGGTAGGCCTAGCGCCCGCGACAGGAAACGCCCCAAAGCGCAACGTGGACACATCCACATCTTTGAAAGAAAACAGAGGTGTTTTTTGAGAAGTGCCTATCTGTAGATTTTGGCCTCTAGCTCAGCCGGCACCTAGGGAAACCTACCAAACCTGTGCATTTCTGAAAACTAGAGACCTAGGGGAATCCAAGATGGGGTGACTTGCGGGGCTCGGACCAGGTTCTGTTACCCAGAATCCTTTGCAAACCTCAAAATTTGGCTAAAAAAACACATGTTCCTCACATTTCTGTGGCAGAAAGTTCTGGAATCTGAGAGGAGCCACAAATTTCCTTCCACCCAGCGTTCCCCCAAGTCTCCCGATAAAAATGATACCTCACTTGTGTGGGTAGGCTTGGCGCCCGCGACAGGAAACACCCCAAAGCGCAACGTGGACACATCCAAATTTTTGGAAGAAAACAGAGATGTTTTTTGCGAAGTGCCTACCTGTAGATTTTGGCCTCTAGCTCAGCCGGCACCTAGGGAAACCTACCAAACCTGTGCATTTCTGAAAACTAGAGACCTAGGGGAATCCAAGATGGGGTGACTTGCGGGGCTCGGACCAGGTTCTGTTACCCAGAATCCTTTGCAAACCTCAAAATTTGGCTAAAAAAACACATGTTCCTCACATTTCTGTGGCAGAAAGTTCTGGAATCTGAGAGGAGCCACAAATTTCCTTCCACCCAGCGTTCCCCCAAGTCTCCCGATAAAAATGATACCTCACTTGTGTGGGTAGGCCTAGCGCCCGCGACAGGAAACGCCCCAAAGCGCAACATGGACACATACACATTTTTGAAAGAAAACAGAGGTGTTTTTTGCGAAGTGCCTATCTGTAGATTTTGGCCTCTAGCTCAGCCGGCACCTAGGGAAACCTACCAAACCTGTGCATTTCTGAAAACTAGAGACCTAGGGGAATCTAAGGAGGGGTGACTTGCGGGGCTCGGACCAGGTTCTGTTACCCAGAATCCTTTGCAAACCTCAAAATCTGGCTAAAAAAACACATGTTCCTCACATTTCTGTGGCAGAAAGTTCTGGAATCTGAGAGGAGCCACAAATTTCCTTCCACCCAGCGTTCCCCCAAGTCTCCCGATAAAAATGATACCTCACTTGTGTGGATAGGCCTAGCGCCCGCGACAGGAAACACCCCAAAGCGCAACATGGACACATCCAAATTTTTGGAAGAAAACAGAGGTGTTTTTTGCGAAGTGCCTACCTGTAGATTTTGGCCTCTAGCTCAGCCGGCACCTAGGGAAACCTACCAAACCTGTGCATTTCTGAAAACTAGAGACCTAGGGGAATCCACGATGGGGTGACTTGCAGGGCTCGGACCAGGTTCTGTTACCCAGAATCCTTTGCAAACCTCAAAATTTGGCTAAAAAAACACATGTTCCTCACATTTCTGTGGCAGAAAGTTCTGGAATCTGAGAGGAGCCACAAATTTCCTTCCACCCAGCGTTCCCCCAAGTCTCCCGATAAAAATGATACCTCACTTGTGTGGGTAGGCCTAGCGCCCGCGACAGGAAACGCCCCAAAGCGCAACGTGGACACATCCACATCTTTGAAAGAAAACAGAGGTGTTTTTTGAGAAGTGCCTATCTGTAGATTTTGGCCTCTAGCTCAGCCGGCACCTAGGGAAACCTACCAAACCTGTGCATTTCTGAAAACTAGAGACCTAGGGGAATCCAAGATGGGGTGACTTGCGGGGCTCGGACCAGGTTCTGTTACCCAGAATCCTTTGCAAACCTCAAAATTTGGCTAAAAAAACATATGTTCCTCACATTTCTGTGGCAGAAAGTTCTGGAATCTGAGAGGAGCCACAAATTTCCTTCCACCCAGCGTTCCCCCAAGTCTCCCGATAAAAATGATACCTCACTTGTGTGGGTAGGCCTAGCGCCCGCGACAGGAAACGCCCCAAAGCGCAACATGGACACATCCACATCTTTGAAAGAAAACAGAGGTGTTTTTTGCGAAGTGCCTATCTGTAGATTTTGGCCTCTAGCTCAGCCGGCACCTGGGGAAACCTACCAAACCTGTGCATTTCTGAAAACTAGAGACCTAGGGGAATCCAAGATGGGGTGACTTGCGGGGCTCGGACCAGGTTCTGTTACCCAGAATCCTTTGCAAACCTCAAAATTTGGCTAATAAAACACATGTTCCTCACATTTCTGTGGCAGAAAGTTCTGGAATCTGAGAGGAGCCACAAATTTCCTTCCACCCAGCGTTCCCCCAAGTCTCCCGATAAAAATGATACCTCACTTGTGTGGGTAGGCCTAGCGCCCGCGACAGGAAACACCCCAAAGCGCAACATGGACACATCCAAATTTTTGGAAGAAAACAGAGGTGTTTTTTGCGAAGTGCCTACCTGTAGATTTTGGCCTCTAGCTCAGCCGGCACCTAGGGAAACCTCCCAAACCTGTGCATTTCTGAAAACTAGAGACCTAGGGGAATCCAAGATGGGGTGACTTGCGGGGCTCGGACCAGGTTCTGTTACCCAGAATCCTTTGCAAACCTCAAAATTTGGCTAAAAAAACACATGTTCCTCACATTTCTGTGGCAGAAAGTTCTGGAATCTGAGAGGAGCCACAAATTTCCTTCCACCCAGCGTTCCCCCAAGTCTCCCGATAAAAATGATACCTCACTTGTGTGGGAAGGCCTAGCGCCCGCGACAGGAAACGCCCCAAAGCGCAACGTGGACACATCCAAATTTTTGAAAGAAAACAGAGGTGTTTTTTGCGAAGTGCATACCTGTAGATTGTGGCCTCTAGCTCAGCCGGCACCTAGGGAAACCTACCAAACCTGTGCATTTCTGAAAACTAGAGACCTAGGGGAATCCAAGGAGGGGTGACTTGCGGGGCTCGGACCAGGTTCTGTTACCCAGAATCCTTTGCAAACCTCAAAATCTGGCTAAAAAAACACATGTTCCTCACATTTCTGTGGCAGAAAGTTCTGGAATCTGAGAGGAGCCACAAATTTCCTTCCACCCAGCGTTCCCCCAAGTCTCCCGATAAAAATGATACCTCACTTGTGTGGGAAGGCCTAGCGCCCGCGACAGGAAACGCCCCAAAGCGCAACGTGGACACATCCAAATTTTTGAAAGAAAACAGAGGTGTTTTTTGCGAAGTGCATACCTGTAGATTGTGGCCTCTAGCTCAGCCGGCACCTAGGGAAACCTACCAAACCTGTGCATTTCTGAAAACTAGAGACCTAGGGGAATCCAAGGAGGGGTGACTTGCGGGGCTCGGACCAGGTTCTGTTACCCAGAATCCTTTGCAAACCTCAAAATCTGGCTAAAAAAACACATGTTCCTCACATTTCTGTGGCAGAAAGTTCTGGAATCTGAGAGGAGCCACAAATTTCCTTCCACCCAGCGTTCCCCCAAGTCTCCCGATAAAAATGATACCTCACTTGTGTGGGAAGGCCTAGCGCCCGCGACAGGAAACGCCCCAAAGCGCAACGTGGACACATCCAAATTTTTGAAAGAAAACAGAGGTGTTTTTTGCGAAGTGCATACCTGTAGATTGTGGCCTCTAGCTCAGCCGGCACCTAGGGAAACCTACCAAACCTGTGCATTTCTGAAAACTAGAGACCTAGGGGAATCCAAGGAGGGGTGACTTGCGGGGCTCGGACCAGGTTCTGTTACCCAGAATCCTTTGCAAACCTCAAAATTTGGCTAAAAAAACACATGTTCCTCACATTTCTGTGGCAGAAAGTTCTGGAATCTGAGAGGAGCCACAAATTTCCTTCCACCCAGCGTTCCCCCAAGTCTCCCGATAAAAATGATACCTCACTTGTGTGGGTAGGCCTAGCGCCCGCGACAGGAAACACCCCAAAGCGCAACGTGGACACATCCAAATTTTTGGAAGAAAACAGAGATGTTTTTTGCGAAGTGCCTACCTGTAGATTTTGGCCTCTAGCTCAGCCGGCACCTAGGGAAACCTACCAAACCTGTGCATTTCTGAAAACTAGAGACCTAGGGGAATCCAAGATGGGGTGACTTGCGGGGCTCGGACCAGGTTCTGTTACCCAGAATCCTTTGCAAACCTCAAAATTTGGCTAAAAAAACACATGTTCCTCACATTTCTGTGGCAGAAAGTTCTGGAATCTGAGAGGAGCCACAAATTTCCTTCCACCCAGCGTTCCCCCAAGTCTCCCGATAAAAATGATACCTCACTTGTGTGGGTAGGGCTAGCGCCCGCGACAGGAAACACCCCAAAGCGCAACATGGACACATCCAAATTTTTGGAAGAAAACACAGGTGTTTTTTGCGAAGTGCCTACCTGTAGATTTTGGCCTCTAGCTCAGCCGGCACCTAGGGAAACCTACCAAACCTGTGCATTTCTGAAAACTAGAGACCTAGGGGAATCCAAGGAGGGGTGACTTGCGGGGCTCGGACCAGGTTCTGTTACCCAGAATCCTTTGCAAACCTCAAAATCTGGCTAAAAAAACACATGTTCCTCACATTTCTGTGGCAGAAAGTTCTGGAATCTGAGAGGAGCCACAAATTTCCTTCCACCCAGCGTTCCCCCAAGTCTCCCGATAAAAATGATACCTCACTTGTGTGGGAAGGCCTAGCGCCCGCGACAGGAAACGCCCCAAAGCGCAACGTGGACACATCCAAATTTTTGAAAGAAAACAGAGGTGTTTTTTGCGAAGTGCATACCTGTAGATTGTGGCCTCTAGCTCAGCCGGCACCTAGGGAAACCTACCAAACCTGTGCATTTCTGAAAACTAGAGACCTAGGGGAATCCAAGGAGGGGTGACTTGCGGGGCTCGGACCAGGTTCTGTTACCCAGAATCCTTTGCAAACCTCAAAATTTGGCTAAAAAAACACATGTTCCTCACATTTCTGTGGCAGAAAGTTCTGGAATCTGAGAGGAGCCACAAATTTCCTTCCACCCAGCGTTCCCCCAAGTCTCCCGATAAAAATGATACCTCACTTGTGTGGGTAGGCCTAGCGCCCGCGACAGGAAACACCCCAAAGCGCAACGTGGACACATCCAAATTTTTGGAAGAAAACAGAGATGTTTTTTGCGAAGTGCCTACCTGTAGATTTTGGCCTCTAGCTCAGCCGGCACCTAGGGAAACCTACCAAACCTGTGCATTTCTGAAAACTAGAGACCTAGGGGAATCCAAGATGGGGTGACTTGCGGGGCTCGGACCAGGTTCTGTTACCCAGAATCCTTTGCAAACCTCAAAATTTGGCTAAAAAAACACATGTTCCTCACATTTCTGTGGCAGAAAGTTCTGGAATCTGAGAGGAGCCACAAATTTCCTTCCACCCAGCGTTCCCCCAAGTCTCCCGATAAAAATGATACCTCACTTGTGTGGGTAGGCCTAGCGCCCGCGACAGGAAACGCCCCAAAGCGCAACATGGACACATACACATTTTTGAAAGAAAACAGAGGTGTTTTTTGCGAAGTGCCTATCTGTAGATTTTGGCCTCTAGCTCAGCCGGCACCTAGGGAAACCTACCAAACCTGTGCATTTCTGAAAACTAGAGACCTAGGGGAATCTAAGGAGGGGTGACTTGCGGGGCTCGGACCAGGTTCTGTTAGCCAGAATCCTTTGCAAACCTCAAAATCTGGCTAAAAAAACACATGTTCCTCACATTTCTGTGGCAGAAAGTTCTGGAATCTGAGAGGAGCCACAAATTTCCTTCCACCCAGCGTTCCCCCAAGTCTCCCGATAAAAATGATACCTCACTTGTGTGGATAGGCCTAGCGCCCGCAACAGGAAACACCCCAAAGCGCAACATGGACACATCCAAATTTTTGGAAGAAAACAGAGGTGTTTTTTGCGAAGTGCCTACCTGTAGATTTTGGCCTCTAGCTCAGCCGGCACCTAGGGAAACCTACCAAACCTGTGCATTTCTGAAAACTAGAGACCTAGGGGAATCCAAGATGGGGTGACTTGCAGGGCTCGGACCAGGTTCTGTTACCCAGAATCCTTTGCAAACCTCAAAATTTGGCTAAAAAAACACATGTTCCTCACATTTCTGTGGCAGAAAGTTCTGGAATCTGAGAGGAGCCACAAATTTCCTTCCACCCAGCGTTCCCCCAAGTCTCCCGATAAAAATGATACCTCACTTGTGTGGGTAGGCCTAGCGCCCGCGACAGGAAACGCCCCAAAGCGCAACGTGGACACATCCACATCTTTGAAAGAAAACAGAGGTGTTTTTTGAGAAGTGCCTATCTGTAGATTTTGGCCTCTAGCTCAGCCGGCACCTAGGGAAACCTACCAAACCTGTGCATTTCTGAAAACTAGAGACCTAGGGGAATCCAAGATGGGGTGACTTGCGGGGCTCGGACCAGGTTCTGTTACCCAGAATCCTTTGCAAACCTCAAAATTTGGCTAAAAAAACACATGTTCCTCACATTTCTGTGGCAGAAAGTTCTGGAATCTGAGAGGAGCCACAAATTTCCTTCCACCCAGCGTTCCCCCAAGTCTCCCGATAAAAATGATACCTCACTTGTGTGGGTAGGCCTAGCGCCCGCGACAGGAAACGCCCCAAAGCGCAACGTGGACACATCCACATCTTTGAAAGAAAACAGAGGTGTTTTTTGCGAAGTGCCTATCTGTAGATTTTGGCCTCTAGCTCAGCCGGCACCTGGGGAAACCTACCAAACCTGTGCATTTCTGAAAACTAGAGACCTAGGGGAATCCAAGATGGGGTGACTTGCGGGGCTCGGACCAGGTTCTGTTACCCAGAATCCTTTGCAAACCTCAAAATTTGGCTAATAAAACACATGTTCCTCACATTTCTGTGGCAGAAAGTTCTGGAATCTGAGAGGAGCCACAAATTTCCTTCCACCCAGCGTTCCCCCAAGTCTCCCGATAAAAATGATACCTCACTTGTGTGGGTAGGCCTAGCGCCCGCGACAGGAAACACCCCAAAGCGCAACATGGACACATCCAAATTTTTGGAAGAAAACAGAGGTGTTTTTTGCGAAGTGCCTACCTGTAGATTTTGGCCTCTAGCTCAGCCGGCACCTAGGGAAACCTCCCAAACCTGTGCATTTCTGAAAACTAGAGACCTAGGGGAATCCAAGATGGGGTGACTTGCGGGGCTCGGACCAGGTTCTGTTACCCAGAATCCTTTGCAAACCTCAAAATTTGGCTAAAAAAACACATGTTCCTCACATTTCTGTGGCAGAAAGTTCTGGAATCTGAGAGGAGCCACAAATTTCCTTCCACCCAGCGTTCCCCCAAGTCTCCCGATAAAAATGATACCTCACTTGTGTGGGTAGGCTTGGCGCCCGCGACAGGAAACACCCCAAAGCGCAACGTGGACACATCCAAATTTTTGGAAGAAAACAGAGATGTTTTTTGCGAAGTGCCTACCTGTAGATTTTGGCCTCTAGCTCAGCCGGCACCTAGGGAAACCTACCAAACCTGTGCATTTCTGAAAACTAGAGACCTAGGGGAATCCAACATGGGGTGACTTGCGGGGCTCGGACCAGGTTCTGTTACCCAGAATCCTTTGCAAACCTCAAAATTTGGCTAAAAAAACACATGTTCCTCACATTTCTGTGGCAGAAAGTTCTGGAATCTGAGAGGAGCCACAAATTTCCTTCCACCCAGCGTTCCCCCAAGTCTCCCGATAAAAATGATACCTCACTTGTGTGGGTAGGCCTAGCGCCCGCGACAGGAAACGCCCCAAAGTGCAACATGGACACATACACATTTTTGAAAGAAAACAGAGGTGTTTTTTGCGAAGTGCCTATCTGTAGATTTTGGCCTCTAGCTCAGCCGGCACCTAGGGAAACCTACCAAACCTGTGCATTTCTGAAAACTAGAGACCTAGGGGAATCTAAGGAGGGGTGACTTGCGGGGCTCGGACCAGGTTCTGTTACCCAGAATCCTTTGCAAACCTCAAAATCTGGCTAAAAAAACACATGTTCCTCACATTTCTGTGGCAGAAAGTTCTGGAATCTGAGAGGAGCCACAAATTTCCTTCCACCCAGCGTTCCCCCAAGTCTCCCGATAAAAATGATACCTCACTTGTGTGGATAGGCCTAGCGCCCGCAACAGGAAACACCCCAAAGCGCAACATGGACACATCCAAATTTTTGGAAGAAAACAGAGGTGTTTTTTGCGAAGTGCCTACCTGTAGATTTTGGCCTCTAGCTCAGCCGGCACCTAGGGAAACCTACCAAACCTGTGCATTTCTGAAAACTAGAGACCTAGGGGAATCCAAGATGGGGTGACTTGCAGGGCTCGGACCAGGTTCTGTTACCCAGAATCCTTTGCAAACCTCAAAATTTGGCTAAAAAAACACATGTTCCTCACATTTCTGTGGCAGAAAGTTCTGGAATCTGAGAGGAGCCACAAATTTCCTTCCACCCAGCGTTCCCCCAAGTCTCCCGATAAAAATGATACCTCACTTGTGTGGGTAGGCCTAGCGCCCGCGACAGGAAACGCCCCAAAGCGCAACGTGGACACATCCACATCTTTGAAAGAAAACAGAGGTGTTTTTTGAGAAGTGCCTATCTGTAGATTTTGGCCTCTAGCTCAGCCGGCACCTAGGGAAACCTACCAAACCTGTGCATTTCTGAAAACTAGAGACCTAGGGGAATCCAAGATGGGGTGACTTGCGGGGCTCGGACCAGGTTCTGTTACCCAGAATCCTTTGCAAACCTCAAAATTTGGCTAAAAAAACACATGTTCCTCACATTTCTGTGGCAGAAAGTTCTGGAATCTGAGAGGAGCCACAAATTTCCTTCCACCCAGCGTTCCCCCAAGTCTCCCGATAAAAATGATACCTCACTTGTGTGGGTAGGCCTAGCGCCCGCGACAGGAAACGCCCCAAAGCGCAACGTGGACACATCCACATCTTTGAAAGAAAACAGAGGTGTTTTTTGCGAAGTGCCTATCTGTAGATTTTGGCCTCTAGCTCAGCCGGCACCTGGGGAAACCTACCAAACCTGTGCATTTCTGAAAACTAGAGACCTAGGGGAATCCAAGATGGGGTGACTTGCGGGGCTCGGACCAGGTTCTGTTACCCAGAATCCTTTGCAAACCTCAAAATTTGGCTAATAAAACACATGTTCCTCACATTTCTGTGGCAGAAAGTTCTGGAATCTGAGAGGAGCCACAAATTTCCTTCCACCCAGCGTTCCCCCAAGTCTCCCGATAAAAATGATACCTCACTTGTGTGGGTAGGCCTAGCGCCCGCGACAGGAAACACCCCAAAGCGCAACATGGACACATCCAAATTTTTGGAAGAAAACAGAGGTGTTTTTTGCGAAGTGCCTACCTGTAGATTTTGGCCTCTAGCTCAGCCGGCACCTAGGGAAACCTCCCAAACCTGTGCATTTCTGAAAACTAGAGACCTAGGGGAATCCAAGATGGGGTGACTTGCGGGGCTCGGACCAGGTTCTGTTACCCAGAATCCTTTGCAAACCTCAAAATTTGGCTAAAAAAACACATGTTCCTCACATTTCTGTGGCAGAAAGTTCTGGAATCTGAGAGGAGCCACAAATTTCCTTCCACCCAGCGTTCCCCCAAGTCTCCCGATAAAAATGATACCTCACTTGTGTGGGAAGGCCTAGCGCCCGCGACAGGAAACGCCCCAAAGCGCAACGTAGACACATCCAAATTTTTGAAAGAAAACAGAGGTGTTTTTTGCGAAGTGCATACCTGTAGATTGTGGCCTCTAGCTCAGCCGGCACCTAGGGAAACCTACCAAACCTGTGCATTTCTGAAAACTAGAGACCTAGGGGAATCCAAGGAGGGGTGACTTGCGGGGCTCGGACCAGGTTCTGTTACCCAGAATCCTTTGCAAACCTCAAAATTTGGCTAAAAAAACACATGTTCCTCACATTTCTGTGGCAGAAAGTTCTGGAATCTGAGAGGAGCCACAAATTTCCTTCCACCCAGCGTTCCCCCAAGTCTCCCGATAAAAATGATACCTCACTTGTGTGGGTAGGCCTAGCGCCCGCGACAGGAAACACCCCAAAGCGCAACGTGGACACATCCAAATTTTTGGAAGAAAACAGAGATGTTTTTTGCGAAGTGCCTACCTGTAGATTTTGGCCTCTAGCTCAGCCGGCACCTAGGGAAACCTACCAAACCTGTGCATTTCTGAAAACTAGAGACCTAGGGGAATCCAAGATGGGGTGACTTGCGGGGCTCGGACCAGGTTCTGTTACCCAGAATCCTTTGCAAACCTCAAAATTTGGCTAAAAAAACACATGTTCCTCACATTTCTGTGGCAGAAAGTTCTGGAATCTGAGAGGAGCCACAAATTTCCTTCCACCCAGCGTTCCCCCAAGTCTCCCGATAAAAATGATACCTCACTTGTGTGGGTAGGCCTAGCGCCCGCGACAGGAAACGCCCCAAAGCGCAACGTGGACACATCCACATCTTTGAAAGAAAACAGAGGTGTTTTTTGAGAAGTGCCTATCTGTAGATTTTGGCCTCTAGCTCAGCCGGCACCTAGGGAAACCTACCAAACCTGTGCATTTCTGAAAACTAGAGACCTAGGGGAATCCAAGATGGGGTGACTTGCGGGGCTCGGACCAGGTTCTGTTACCCAGAATCCTTTGCAAACCTCAAAATTTGGCTAAAAAAACACATGTTCCTCACATTTCTGTGGCAGAAAGTTCTGGAATCTGAGAGGAGCCACAAATTTCCTTCCACCCAGCGTTCCCCCAAGTCTCCCGATAAAAATGATACCTCACTTGTGTGGGTAGGCTTGGCGCCCGCGACAGGAAACACCCCAAAGCGCAACGTGGACACATCCAAATTTTTGGAAGAAAACAGAGATGTTTTTTGCGAAGTGCCTACCTGTAGATTTTGGCCTCTAGCTCAGCCGGCACCTAGGGAAACCTACCAAACCTGTGCATTTCTGAAAACTAGAGACCTAGGGGAATCCAAGATGGGGTGACTTGCGGGGCTCGGACCAGGTTCTGTTACCCAGAATCCTTTGCAAACCTCAAAATTTGGCTAAAAAAACACATGTTCCTCACATTTCTGTGGCAGAAAGTTCTGGAATCTGAGAGGAGCCACAAATTTCCTTCCACCCAGCGTTCCCCCAAGTCTCCCGATAAAAATGATACCTCACTTGTGTGGGTAGGCCTAGCGCCCGCGACAGGAAACGCCCCAAAGCGCAACATGGACACATACACATTTTTGAAAGAAAACAGAGGTGTTTTTTGCGAAGTGCCTATCTGTAGATTTTGGCCTCTAGCTCAGCCGGCACCTAGGGAAACCTACCAAACCTGTGCATTTCTGAAAACTAGAGACCTAGGGGAATCTAAGGAGGGGTGACTTGCGGGGCTCGGACCAGGTTCTGTTACCCAGAATCCTTTGCAAACCTCAAAATCTGGCTAAAAAAACACATGTTCCTCACATTTCTGTGGCAGAAAGTTCTGGAATCTGAGAGGAGCCACAAATTTCCTTCCACCCAGCGTTCCCCCAAGTCTCCCGATAAAAATGATACCTCACTTGTGTGGATAGGCCTAGCGCCCGCGACAGGAAACACCCCAAAGCGCAACATGGACACATCCAAATTTTTGGAAGAAAACAGAGGTGTTTTTTGCGAAGTGCCTACCTGTAGATTTTGGCCTCTAGCTCAGCCGGCACCTAGGGAAACCTACCAAACCTGTGCATTTCTGAAAACTAGAGACCTAGGGGAATCCACGATGGGGTGACTTGCAGGGCTCGGACCAGGTTATGTTACCCAGAATCCTTTGCAAACCTCAAAATTTGGCTAAAAAAACACATGTTCCTCACATTTCTGTGGCAGAAAGTTCTGGAATCTGAGAGGAGCCACAAATTTCCTTCCACCCAGCGTTCCCCCAAGTCTCCCGATAAAAATGATACCTCACTTGTGTGGGTAGGCCTAGCGCCCGCGACAGGAAACGCCCCAAAGCGCAACGTGGACACATCCACATCTTTGAAAGAAAACAGAGGTGTTTTTTGAGAAGTGCCTATCTGTAGATTTTGGCCTCTAGCTCAGCCGGCACCTAGGGAAACCTACCAAACCTGTGCATTTCTGAAAACTAGAGACCTAGGGGAATCCAAGATGGGGTGACTTGCGGGGCTCGGACCAGGTTCTGTTACCCAGAATCCTTTGCAAACCTCAAAATTTGGCTAAAAAAACACATGTTCCTCACATTTCTGTGGCAGAAAGTTCTGGAATCTGAGAGGAGCCACAAATTTCCTTCCACCCAGCGTTCCCCCAAGTCTCCCGATAAAAATGATACCTCACTTGTGTGGGTAGGCCTAGCGCCCGCGACAGGAAACGCCCCAAAGCGCAACATGGACACATCCACATCTTTGAAAGAAAACAGAGGTGTTTTTTGCGAAGTGCCTATCTGTAGATTTTGGCCTCTAGCTCAGCCGGCACCTGGGGAAACCTACCAAACCTGTGCATTTCTGAAAACTAGAGACCTAGGGGAATCCAAGATGGGGTGACTTGCGGGGCTCGGACCAGGTTCTGTTACCCAGAATCCTTTGCAAACCTCAAAATTTGGCTAATAAAACACATGTTCCTCACATTTCTGTGGCAGAAAGTTCTGGAATCTGAGAGGAGCCACAAATTTCCTTCCACCCAGCGTTCCCCCAAGTCTCCCGATAAAAATGATACCTCACTTGTGTGGGTAGGCCTAGCGCCCGCGACAGGAAACACCCCAAAGCGCAACATGGACACATCCAAATTTTTGGAAGAAAACAGAGGTGTTTTTTGCGAAGTGCCTACCTGTAGATTTTGGCCTCTAGCTCAGCCGGCACCTAGGGAAACCTCCCAAACCTGTGCATTTCTGAAAACTAGAGACCTAGGGGAATCCAAGATGGGGTGACTTGCGGGGCTCGGACCAGGTTCTGTTACCCAGAATCCTTTGCAAACCTCAAAATTTGGCTAAAAAAACACATGTTCCTCACATTTCTGTGGCAGAAAGTTCTGGAATCTGAGAGGAGCCACAAATTTCCTTCCACCCAGCGTTCCCCCAAGTCTCCCGATAAAAATGATACCTCACTTGTGTGGGAAGGCCTAGCGCCCGCGACAGGAAACGCCCCAAAGCGCAACGTGGACACATCCAAATTTTTGAAAGAAAACAGAGGTGTTTTTTGCGAAGTGCATACCTGTAGATTGTGGCCTCTAGCTCAGCCGGCACCTAGGGAAACCTACCAAACCTGTGCATTTCTGAAAACTAGAGACCTAGGGGAATCCAAGGAGGGGTGACTTGCGGGGCTCGGACCAGGTTCTGTTACCCAGAATCCTTTGCAAACCTCAAAATTTGGCTAAAAAAACACATGTTCCTCACATTTCTGTGGCAGAAAGTTCTGGAATCTGAGAGGAGCCACAAATTTCCTTCCACCCAGCGTTCCCCCAAGTCTCCCGATAAAAATGATACCTCACTTGTGTGGGTAGGCCTAGCGCCCGCGACAGGAAACACCCCAAAGCGCAACGTGGACACATCCAAATTTTTGGAAGAAAACAGAGATGTTTTTTGCGAAGTGCCTACCTGTAGATTTTGGCCTCTAGCTCAGCCGGCACCTAGAGAAACCTACCAAACCTGTGCATTTCTGAAAACTAGAGACCTAGGGGAATCCAAGATGGGGTGACTTGCGGGGCTCGGACCAGGTTCTGTTACCCAGAATCCTTTGCAAACCTCAAAATTTGGCTAAAAAAACACATGTTCCTCACATTTCTGTGGCAGAAAGTTCTGGAATCTGAGAGGAGCCACAAATTTCCTTCCACCCAGCGTTCCCCCAAGTCTCCCGATAAAAATGATACCTCACTTGTGTGGGTAGGCCTAGCGCCCGCGACAGGAAACGCCCCAAAGCGCAACATGGACACATACACATTTTTGAAAGAAAACAGAGGTGTTTTTTGCGAAGTGCCTATCTGTAGATTTTGGCCTCTAGCTCAGCCGGCACCTAGGGAAACCTACCAAACCTGTGCATTTCTGAAAACTAGAGACCTAGGGGAATCTAAGGAGGGGTGACTTGCGGGGCTCGGAACAGGTTCTGTTAGCCAGAATCCTTTGCAAACCTCAAAATCTGGCTAAAAAAACACATGTTCCTCACATTTCTGTGGCAGAAAGTTCTGGAATCTGAGAGGAGCCACAAATTTCCTTCCACCCAGCGTTCCCCCAAGTCTCCCGATAAAAATGATACCTCACTTGTGTGGATAGGCCTAGCGCCCGCAACAGGAAACACCCCAAAGCGCAACATGGACACATCCAAATTTTTGGAAGAAAACAGAGGTGTTTTTTGCGAAGTGCCTACCTGTAGATTTTGGCCTCTAGCTCAGCCGGCACCTAGGGAAACCTACCAAACCTGTGCATTTCTGAAAACTAGAGACCTAGGGGAATCCAAGATGGGGTGACTTGCAGGGCTCGGACCAGGTTCTGTTACCCAGAATCCTTTGCAAACCTCAAAATTTGGCTAAAAAAACACATGTTCCTCACATTTCTGTGGCAGAAAGTTCTGGAATCTGAGAGGAGCCACAAATTTCCTTCCACCCAGCGTTCCCCCAAGTCTCCCGATAAAAATGATACCTCACTTGTGTGGGTAGGCCTAGCGCCCGCGACAGGAAACGCCCCAAAGCGCAACGTGGACACATCCACATCTTTGAAAGAAAACAGAGGTGTTTTTTGAGAAGTGCCTATCTGTAGATTTTGGCCTCTAGCTCAGCCGGCACCTAGGGAAACCTACCAAACCTGTGCATTTCTGAAAACTAGAGACCTAGGGGAATCCAAGATGGGGTGACTTGCGGGGCTCGGACCAGGTTCTGTTACCCAGAATCCTTTGCAAACCTCAAAATTTGGCTAAAAAAACACATGTTCCTCACATTTCTGTGGCAGAAAGTTCTGGAATCTGAGAGGAGCCACAAATTTCCTTCCACCCAGCGTTCCCCCAAGTCTCCCGATAAAAATGATACCTCACTTGTGTGGGTAGGCCTAGCGCCCGCGACAGGAAACGCCCCAAAGCGCAACGTGGACACATCCACATCTTTGAAAGAAAACAGAGGTGTTTTTTGCGAAGTGCCTATCTGTAGATTTTGGCCTCTAGCTCAGCCGGCACCTGGGGAAACCTACCAAACCTGTGCATTTCTGAAAACTAGAGACCTAGGGGAATCCAAGATGGGGTGACTTGCGGGGCTCGGACCAGGTTCTGTTACCCAGAATCCTTTGCAAACCTCAAAATTTGGCTAATAAAACACATGTTCCTCACATTTCTGTGGCAGAAAGTTCTGGAATCTGAGAGGAGCCACAAATTTCCTTCCACCCAGCGTTCCCCCAAGTCTCCCGATAAAAATGATACCTCACTTGTGTGGGTAGGCCTAGCGCCCGCGACAGGAAACACCCCAAAGCGCAACATGGACACATCCAAATTTTTGGAAGAAAACAGAGGTGTTTTTTGCGAAGTGCCTACCTGTAGATTTTGGCCTCTAGCTCAGCCGGCACCTAGGGAAACCTCCCAAACCTGTGCATTTCTGAAAACTAGAGACCTAGGGGAATCCAAGATGGGGTGACTTGCGGGGCTCGGACCAGGTTCTGTTACCCAGAATCCTTTGCAAACCTCAAAATTTGGCTAAAAAAACACATGTTCCTCACATTTCTGTGGCAGAAAGTTCTGGAATCTGAGAGGAGCCACAAATTTCCTTCCACCCAGCGTTCCCCCAAGTCTCCCGATAAAAATGATACCTCACTTGTGTGGGAAGGCCTAGCGCCCGCGACAGGAAACGCCCCAAAGCGCAACGTAGACACATCCAAATTTTTGAAAGAAAACAGAGGTGTTTTTTGCGAAGTGCATACCTGTAGATTGTGGCCTCTAGCTCAGCCGGCACCTAGGGAAACCTACCAAACCTGTGCATTTCTGAAAACTAGAGACCTAGGGGAATCCAAGGAGGGGTGACTTGCGGGGCTCGGACCAGGTTCTGTTACCCAGAATCCTTTGCAAACCTCAAAATTTGGCTAAAAAAACACATGTTCCTCACATTTCTGTGGCAGAAAGTTCTGGAATCTGAGAGGAGCCACAAATTTCCTTCCACCCAGCGTTCCCCCAAGTCTCCCGATAAAAATGATACCTCACTTGTGTGGGTAGGCCTAGCGCCCGCGACAGGAAACACCCCAAAGCGCAACGTGGACACATCCAAATTTTTGGAAGAAAACAGAGATGTTTTTTGCGAAGTGCCTACCTGTAGATTTTGGCCTCTAGCTCAGCCGGCACCTAGGGAAACCTACCAAACCTGTGCATTTCTGAAAACTAGAGACCTAGGGGAATCCAAGATGGGGTGACTTGCGGGGCTCGGACCAGGTTCTGTTACCCAGAATCCTTTGCAAACCTCAAAATTTGGCTAAAAAAACACATGTTCCTCACATTTCTGTGGCAGAAAGTTCTGGAATCTGAGAGGAGCCACAAATTTCCTTCCACCCAGCGTTCCCCCAAGTCTCCCGATAAAAATGATACCTCACTTGTGTGGGTAGGCCTAGCGCCCGCGACAGGAAACGCCCCAAAGCGCAACGTGGACACATCCACATCTTTGAAAGAAAACAGAGGTGTTTTTTGAGAAGTGCCTATCTGTAGATTTTGGCCTCTAGCTCAGCCGGCACCTAGGGAAACCTACCAAACCTGTGCATTTCTGAAAACTAGAGACCTAGGGGAATCCAAGATGGGGTGACTTGCGGGGCTCGGACCAGGTTCTGTTACCCAGAATCCTTTGCAAACCTCAAAATTTGGCTAAAAAAACACATGTTCCTCACATTTCTGTGGCAGAAAGTTCTGGAATCTGAGAGGAGCCACAAATTTCCTTCCACCCAGCGTTCCCCCAAGTCTCCCGATAAAAATGATACCTCACTTGTGTGGGTAGGCTTGGCGCCCGCGACAGGAAACACCCCAAAGCGCAACGTGGACACATCCAAATTTTTGGAAGAAAACAGAGATGTTTTTTGCGAAGTGCCTACCTGTAGATTTTGGCCTCTAGCTCAGCCGGCACCTAGGGAAACCTACCAAACCTGTGCATTTCTGAAAACTAGAGACCTAGGGGAATCCAAGATGGGGTGACTTGCGGGGCTCGGACCAGGTTCTGTTACCCAGAATCCTTTGCAAACCTCAAAATTTGGCTAAAAAAACACATGTTCCTCACATTTCTGTGGCAGAAAGTTCTGGAATCTGAGAGGAGCCACAAATTTCCTTCCACCCAGCGTTCCCCCAAGTCTCCCGATAAAAATGATACCTCACTTGTGTGGGTAGGCCTAGCGCCCGCGACAGGAAACGCCCCAAAGCGCAACATGGACACATACACATTTTTGAAAGAAAACAGAGGTGTTTTTTGCGAAGTGCCTATCTGTAGATTTTGGCCTCTAGCTCAGCCGGCACCTAGGGAAACCTACCAAACCTGTGCATTTCTGAAAACTAGAGACCTAGGGGAATCTAAGGAGGGGTGACTTGCGGGGCTCGGACCAGGTTCTGTTACCCAGAATCCTTTGCAAACCTCAAAATCTGGCTAAAAAAACACATGTTCCTCACATTTCTGTGGCAGAAAGTTCTGGAATCTGAGAGGAGCCACAAATTTCCTTCCACCCAGCGTTCCCCCAAGTCTCCCGATAAAAATGATACCTCACTTGTGTGGATAGGCCTAGCGCCCGCGACAGGAAACACCCCAAAGCGCAACATGGACACATCCAAATTTTTGGAAGAAAACAGAGGTGTTTTTTGCGAAGTGCCTACCTGTAGATTTTGGCCTCTAGCTCAGCCGGCACCTAGGGAAACCTACCAAACCTGTGCATTTCTGAAAACTAGAGACCTAGGGGAATCCACGATGGGGTGACTTGCAGGGCTCGGACCAGGTTATGTTACCCAGAATCCTTTGCAAACCTCAAAATTTGGCTAAAAAAACACATGTTCCTCACATTTCTGTGGCAGAAAGTTCTGGAATCTGAGAGGAGCCACAAATTTCCTTCCACCCAGCGTTCCCCCAAGTCTCCCGATAAAAATGATACCTCACTTGTGTGGGTAGGCCTAGCGCCCGCGACAGGAAACGCCCCAAAGCGCAACGTGGACACATCCACATCTTTGAAAGAAAACAGAGGTGTTTTTTGAGAAGTGCCTATCTGTAGATTTTGGCCTCTAGCTCAGCCGGCACCTAGGGAAACCTACCAAACCTGTGCATTTCTGAAAACTAGAGACCTAGGGGAATCCAAGATGGGGTGACTTGCGGGGCTCGGACCAGGTTCTGTTACCCAGAATCCTTTGCAAACCTCAAAATTTGGCTAAAAAAACACATGTTCCTCACATTTCTGTGGCAGAAAGTTCTGGAATCTGAGAGGAGCCACAAATTTCCTTCCACCCAGCGTTCCCCCAAGTCTCCCGATAAAAATGATACCTCACTTGTGTGGGTAGGCCTAGCGCCCGCGACAGGAAACGCCCCAAAGCGCAACATGGACACATCCACATCTTTGAAAGAAAACAGAGGTGTTTTTTGCGAAGTGCCTATCTGTAGATTTTGGCCTCTAGCTCAGCCGGCACCTGGGGAAACCTACCAAACCTGTGCATTTCTGAAAACTAGAGACCTAGGGGAATCCAAGATGGGGTGACTTGCGGGGCTCGGACCAGGTTCTGTTACCCAGAATCCTTTGCAAACCTCAAAATTTGGCTAATAAAACACATGTTCCTCACATTTCTGTGGCAGAAAGTTCTGGAATCTGAGAGGAGCCACAAATTTCCTTCCACCCAGCGTTCCCCCAAGTCTCCCGATAAAAATGATACCTCACTTGTGTGGGTAGGCCTAGCGCCCGCGACAGGAAACACCCCAAAGCGCAACATGGACACATCCAAATTTTTGGAAGAAAACAGAGGTGTTTTTTGCGAAGTGCCTACCTGTAGATTTTGGCCTCTAGCTCAGCCGGCACCTAGGGAAACCTCCCAAACCTGTGCATTTCTGAAAACTAGAGACCTAGGGGAATCCAAGATGGGGTGACTTGCGGGGCTCGGACCAGGTTCTGTTACCCAGAATCCTTTGCAAACCTCAAAATTTGGCTAAAAAAACACATGTTCCTCACATTTCTGTGGCAGAAAGTTCTGGAATCTGAGAGGAGCCACAAATTTCCTTCCACCCAGCGTTCCCCCAAGTCTCCCGATAAAAATGATACCTCACTTGTGTGGGAAGGCCTAGCGCCCGCGACAGGAAACGCCCCAAAGCGCAACGTGGACACATCCAAATTTTTGAAAGAAAACAGAGGTGTTTTTTGCGAAGTGCATACCTGTAGATTGTGGCCTCTAGCTCAGCCGGCACCTAGGGAAACCTACCAAACCTGTGCATTTCTGAAAACTAGAGACCTAGGGGAATCCAAGGAGGGGTGACTTGCGGGGCTCGGACCAGGTTCTGTTACCCAGAATCCTTTGCAAACCTCAAAATTTGGCTAAAAAAACACATGTTCCTCACATTTCTGTGGCAGAAAGTTCTGGAATCTGAGAGGAGCCACAAATTTCCTTCCACCCAGCGTTCCCCCAAGTCTCCCGATAAAAATGATACCTCACTTGTGTGGGTAGGCCTAGCGCCCGCGACAGGAAACACCCCAAAGCGCAACGTGGACACATCCAAATTTTTGGAAGAAAACAGAGATGTTTTTTGCGAAGTGCCTACCTGTAGATTTTGGCCTCTAGCTCAGCCGGCACCTAGAGAAACCTACCAAACCTGTGCATTTCTGAAAACTAGAGACCTAGGGGAATCCAAGATGGGGTGACTTGCGGGGCTCGGACCAGGTTCTGTTACCCAGAATCCTTTGCAAACCTCAAAATTTGGCTAAAAAAACACATGTTCCTCACATTTCTGTGGCAGAAAGTTCTGGAATCTGAGAGGAGCCACAAATTTCCTTCCACCCAGCGTTCCCCCAAGTCTCCCGATAAAAATGATACCTCACTTGTGTGGGTAGGCCTAGCGCCCGCGACAGGAAACGCCCCAAAGCGCAACATGGACACATACACATTTTTGAAAGAAAACAGAGGTGTTTTTTGCGAAGTGCCTATCTGTAGATTTTGGCCTCTAGCTCAGCCGGCACCTAGGGAAACCTACCAAACCTGTGCATTTCTGAAAACTAGAGACCTAGGGGAATCTAAGGAGGGGTGACTTGCGGGGCTCGGAACAGGTTCTGTTAGCCAGAATCCTTTGCAAACCTCAAAATCTGGCTAAAAAAACACATGTTCCTCACATTTCTGTGGCAGAAAGTTCTGGAATCTGAGAGGAGCCACAAATTTCCTTCCACCCAGCGTTCCCCCAAGTCTCCCGATAAAAATGATACCTCACTTGTGTGGATAGGCCTAGCGCCCGCAACAGGAAACACCCCAAAGCGCAACATGGACACATCCAAATTTTTGGAAGAAAACAGAGGTGTTTTTTGCGAAGTGCCTACCTGTAGATTTTGGCCTCTAGCTCAGCCGGCACCTAGGGAAACCTACCAAACCTGTGCATTTCTGAAAACTAGAGACCTAGGGGAATCCAAGATGGGGTGACTTGCAGGGCTCGGACCAGGTTCTGTTACCCAGAATCCTTTGCAAACCTCAAAATTTGGCTAAAAAAACACATGTTCCTCACATTTCTGTGGCAGAAAGTTCTGGAATCTGAGAGGAGCCACAAATTTCCTTCCACCCAGCGTTCCCCCAAGTCTCCCGATAAAAATGATACCTCACTTGTGTGGGTAGGCCTAGCGCCCGCGACAGGAAACGCCCCAAAGCGCAACGTGGACACATCCACATCTTTGAAAGAAAACAGAGGTGTTTTTTGAGAAGTGCCTATCTGTAGATTTTGGCCTCTAGCTCAGCCGGCACCTAGGGAAACCTACCAAACCTGTGCATTTCTGAAAACTAGAGACCTAGGGGAATCCAAGATGGGGTGACTTGCGGGGCTCGGACCAGGTTCTGTTACCCAGAATCCTTTGCAAACCTCAAAATTTGGCTAAAAAAACACATGTTCCTCACATTTCTGTGGCAGAAAGTTCTGGAATCTGAGAGGAGCCACAAATTTCCTTCCACCCAGCGTTCCCCCAAGTCTCCCGATAAAAATGATACCTCACTTGTGTGGGTAGGCCTAGCGCCCGCGACAGGAAACGCCCCAAAGCGCAACGTGGACACATCCACATCTTTGAAAGAAAACAGAAGTGTTTTTTGCGAAGTGCCTATCTGTAGATTTTGGCCTCTAGCTCAGCCGGCACCTGGGGAAACCTACCAAACCTGTGCATTTCTGAAAACTAGAGACCTAGGGGAATCCAAGATGGGGTGACTTGCGGGGCTCGGACCAGGTTCTGTTACCCAGAATCCTTTGCAAACCTCAAAATTTGGCTAATAAAACACATGTTCCTCACATTTCTGTGGCAGAAAGTTCTGGAATCTGAGAGGAGCCACAAATTTCCTTCCACCCAGCGTTCCCCCAAGTCTCCCGATAAAAATGATACCTCACTTGTGTGGGTAGGCCTAGCGCCCGCGACAGGAAACACCCCAAAGCGCAACATGGACACATCCAAATTTTTGGAAGAAAACAGAGGTGTTTTTTGCGAAGTGCCTACCTGTAGATTTTGGCCTCTAGCTCAGCCGGCACCTAGGGAAACCTCCCAAACCTGTGCATTTCTGAAAACTAGAGACCTAGGGGAATCCAAGATGGGGTGACTTGCGGGGCTCGGACCAGGTTCTGTTACCCAGAATCCTTTGCAAACCTCAAAATTTGGCTAAAAAAACACATGTTCCTCACATTTCTGTGGCAGAAAGTTCTGGAATCTGAGAGGAGCCACAAATTTCCTTCCACCCAGCGTTCCCCCAAGTCTCCCGATAAAAATGATACCTCACTTGTGTGGGTAGGCCTAGCGCCCGCGACAGGAAACACCCCAAAGCGCAACATGGACACATCCAAATTTTTGGAAGAAAACAGAGGTGTTTTTTGCGAAGTGCCTACCTGTAGATTTTGGCCTCTAGCTCAGCCGGCACCTAGGGAAACCTCCCAAACCTGTGCATTTCTTCAAACTAGAGACCTAGGGGAATCTAAGGAGGGGTGACTTGCGGGGCTCGGACCAGGTTCTGTTACCCAGAATCCTTTGCAAACCTCAAAATTTGGCTAAAAAAACACATGTTCCTCACATTTCTGTGGCAGAAAGTTCTGGAATCTGAGAGGAGCCACAAATTTCCTTCCACCCAGCGTTCCCCCAAGTCTCCCGATAAAAATGATACCTCACGTGTGTGGGTAGGCCTAGCGCCCGCGACAGGAAACACCCCAAAGCGCAACATGGACACATCCAAATTTTTGGAAGAAAACAGAGGTGTTTTTTGCGAAGTGCCTACCTGTAGATTTTGGCCTCTAGCTCAGCCGGCACCTAGGGAAACCTACCAAACCTGTGCATTTCTGAAAACTAGAGACCTAGGGGAATCCAAGATGGGGTGACTTGCGGGGCTCGGACCAGGTTCTGTTACCCAGATTCCTTTGCAAACCTCAAAATTTGGCTAAAAAAACACATGTTCCTCACATTTCTGTGGCAGAAAGTTCTGGAATCTGAGAGGAGCCACAAAATTTCCTTCCACCCAGCGTTCCCCCAAGTCTCCCGATAAAAATGATACCTCACTTGTGTGGGTAGGCCTAGCGCCCGCGACAGGAAACACCCCAAAGCGCAACATGGACACATCCAAATTTTTGGAAGAAAACAGAGGTGTTTTTTGCGAAGTGCCTACCTGTAGATTTTGGCCTCTAGCTCAGCCGGCACCTAGGGAAACCTACCAAACCTGTGCATTTCTGAAAACTAGAGACCTAGGGGAATCCAAGATGGGGTGACTTGCGGGGCTCGGACCAGGTTCTGTTACCCAGAATCCTTTGCAAACCTCAAAATTTGGCTAATAAAACACATGTTCCTCACATTTCTGTGGCAGAAAGTTCTGGAATCTGAGAGGAGCCACACATTTCCTTCCACCCAGCGTTCCCCCAAGTCTCCCGATAAAAATGATACCTCACTTGTGTGGGTAGGCCTAGCGCCCGCAACAGGAAACACCCCAAAGCGCAACATGGACACATCCAAATTTTTGGAAGAAAACAGAGGTGTTTTTTGCGAAGTGCCTACCTGTAGATTTTGGCCTCTAGCTCAGCCGGCACCTAGGGAAACCTCCCAAACCTGTGCATTTCTGAAAACTAGAGACCTAGGGGAATCCAAGATGGGGTGACTTGCGGGGCTCGGACCAGGTTCTGTTACCCAGAATCCTTTGCAAACCTCAAAATTTGGCTAAAAAAACACATGTTCCTCACATTTCTGTGGCAGAAAGTTCTGGAATCTGAGAGGAGCCACAAATTTCCTTCCACCCAGCGTTCACCCAAGTCTCCCGATAAAAATGATACCTCACTTGTGTGGGTAGGCCTAGCGCCCGCGACAGGAAACACCCCAAAGCGCAACATGGACACATCCAAATTTTTGAAAGAAAACAGAGGTGTTTTTTGCGAAGTGCCTACCTGTAGATTTTGGCCTCTAGCTCAGCCGGCACCTAGGGAAACCTCCCAAACCTGTGCATTTCTGAAAACTAGAGACCTAGGGGAATCTAAGGAGGGGTGACTTGCGGGGCTCGGACCAGGTTCTGTTACCCAGAATCCTTTGCAAACCTCAAAATTTGGCTAAAAAAACACATGTTCCTCACATTTCTGTGGCAGAAAGTTCTGGAATCTGAGAGGAGCCACAAATTTCCTTCCACCCAGCGTTCCCCCAGTTCTCCCGATAAAAATGATCCCTCACTTGTGTGGGTAGGCCTAGCGCCCGCAACAGGAAACACCCCAAAGCGCAACATGGACACATCCAAATTTTTGGAAGAAAACAGAGGTGTTTTTTGCGAAGTGCCTACCTGTAGATTTTGGCCTCTAGCTCAGCCGGCACCTAGGGAAACCTACCAAACCTGTGCATTTCTGAAAACTAGAGACCTAGGGGAATCCAAGATGGGGTGACTTGCGGGGCTCGGACCAGGTTCTGTTACCCAGATTCCTTTGCAAACCTCAAAATTTGGCTAAAAAAACACATGTTCCTCACATTTCTGTGGCAGAAAGTTCTGGAATCTGAGAGGAGCCACAAATTTCCTTCCACCCAGCGTTCCCCCAAGTCTCCCGATAAAAATGATACCTCACTTGTGTGGGTAGGCCTAGCGCCCGCGACAGGAAACACCCCAAAGCGCAACATGGACACATCCAAATTTTTGGAAGAAAACAGAGGTGTTTTTTGCGAAGTGCCTACCTGTAGATTTTGGCCTCTAGCTCAGCCGGCACCTAGGGAAACCTCCCAAACCTGTGCATTTCTTCAAACTAGAGACCTAGGGGAATCCAAGATGAGGTGACTTGCGGGGCTCGGACCAGGTTCTGTTACCTAGAATCCTTTGCAAACCTCAAGATTTGGCTAAAAAAAAACATGTTCCACACATTTCTGTGGCAGAAAGTTCTGGAATCTGAGAGGAGCCACAAATTTCCTTCCACCCAGCGTTCCCCCAAGTCTCCCGATAAAAATGATACCTCACTTGTGTGGGTAGGCCTAGCGCCCGCGACAGGAAACGCCCCAAAGTGCAACGTGGACACATCCACATTTTTGAAAGAAAACAGAGGTGTTTTTTGCGAAGTGCCTATCTGTAAATTTTGGCCTCTAGCTCAGCCGGCACCTAGGGAAACCTACCAAACCTGTGCATTTCTGAAAACTAGAGACCTAGGGGAATCCAAGATGAGGTGACTTGCGGGGCTCGGACCAGGTTCTGTTACCCAGAATCCTTTGCAAACCTCAAAATTTGGCTAAAAAAACACATGTTCCTCACATTTCTGTGGCAGAAAGTTCTGGAATCTGAGAGGAGCCACAAATTTCCTTCCAGCCAGCGTTCCCCCAAGTCTCCCGATAAAAATGATACCTCACTTGTGTGGGAAGGCCTAGCGCCCGCGACAGGAAACACCCCAAAGCGCAACGTGGACACATCCACATTTTTGAAAGAAAACAGAGGTGTTTTTTGCGAAGTGCCTATCTGTAGATTTTGGCCTCTAGCTCAGCTGGCACCTAGGGAAACCTACCAAACCTGTGCATTTCTGAAAACTAGAGACCTAGGGGAATCCAAGATGGGGTGACTTGCGGGGCTCGGACCAGGTACTGTTACCCAGAATACTTTGCAAACCTCAAAATCTGGCTAAAAAAACACATGTTCCTCACATTTATGTGGCAGAAAGTTCTGGAATCTGAGAGGAGCCACGAATTTCCTTCCACCCAGCGTTCCCCCAAGTCTCCCGATAAAAATGATACCTCACTTGTGTGGGTAGGCCTAGCGCCCGCGACAGGAAACACCCCAAAGCGCAACATGGACACATCCAAATTTTTGGAAGAAAACACAGGTGTTTTTTGCGAAGTGCCTACCTGTAGATTTTGGCCTCTAGCTCAGCCGGCACCTAGGGAAACCGACCAAACCTGTGCATTTCTGAAAACTAGAGACCTAGGGGAATCCAAGATGGGGTGACTTGCGGGGCTCGGACCAGGTTCTGTTACCCAGAATCCTTTGCAAACCTCAAAATTTGGCTAAAAAAAAACATGTTCCTCACATTTCTGTGGCAGAAAGTTCTGGAATCTGAGAGGAGCCACATATTTCCTTCCACCCAGCGTTCCCCCAAGTCTCCCGATAAAAATGATACCTCACTTGTGTGGGAAGGCCTAGCGCCCGCGACAGGAAACGCCCCAAAGCGCAACGTGGACACATCCACATTTTTGAAAGAAAACAGAGGTGTTTTTTGCGAAGTGCCTATCTGTAGATTTTGGCCTCTAGCTCAGCCGGCACCTAGGGAAACCTACCAAACCTGTGCATTTCTGAAAACTAGAGACCTAGGGGAATCCAAGATGGGGTGACTTGCGGGGCTGGGACCAGGTTCTGTTACCCAGAATCCTTTGCAAACCTCAAAATCTGGCTAAAAAAACACATGTTCCTCACATTTATGTGGCAGAAAGTTCTGGAATCTGTGAGGAGCCACAAATTTCCTTCCACCCAGCGTTCCCCCAAGTCTCCCGATAAAAATGATACCTCACTTGTGTGGGTAGGCCTAGCGCCCGCGACAGGCAACACCCCAAAGCGCAACATGGACACATCCAAATTTTTGGAAGAAAACAGAGGTGTTTTTTGCGAAGTGCCTACCTGTAGATTTTGGCCTCTAGCTCAGCCGGCACCTAGGGAAACCTACCAAACCTGTGCATTTCTGAAAACTAGAGACCTAGGGGAATCCAAGATGGGGTGACTTGCGGGGCTCGGACCAGGTTCTGTTACCCAGAATCCTTTGCAAACCTCAAAATCTGGCTAAAAAAACACATGTTCCTCACATTTATGTGGCAGAAAGTTCTGGAATCTGTGAGGAGCCACAAATTTCCTTCCACCCAGCGTTCCCCCAAGTCTCCCGATAAAAATGATACCTCACTTGTGTGGGTAGGCCTAGCGCCCGCGACAGGAAACACCCCAAAGCGCAACATGGACACATCCAAATTTTTGGAAGAAAACAGAGGTGTTTTTTGCGAAGTGCCTACCTGTAGATTTTGGCCTCTAGCTCAACCGGCACCTAGGGAAACCGACCAAACCTGTGCATTTCTGAAAACTAGAGACCTAGGGGAATCCAAGATGGGGTGACTTGCGGGGCTCGGACCAGGTTCTGTTACCCAGATTCCTTTGCAAACCTCAAAATTTGGCTAAAAAAACACATGTTCCTCACATTTCTGTGGCAGAAAGTTCTGGAATCTGAGAGGAGCCACAAATTTCCTTCCACCCAGCGTTCCCCCAAGTCTCCCGATAAAAATGATACCTCACTTGTGTGGGTAGGCCTAGCGCCCGCGACAGGCAACACCCCAAAGCGCAACATGGACACATCCAAATTTTTGGAAGAAAAGAGAGGTGTTTTTTGCGAAGTGCCTACCTGTAGATTTTGGCCTCTAGCTCAGCCGGCACCTAGGGAAACCTACCAAACCTGTGCATTTCTGAAAACTAGAGACCTAGGGGAATCCAAGATGGGGTGACTTGCGGGGCTCGGACCAGGTTCTGTTACCCAGAATCCTTTGCAAACCTCAAAATCTGGCTAAAAAAACACATGTTCCTCACATTTATGTGGCAGAAAGTTCTGGAATTTGAGAGGAGCCACAAATTTCCTTCCACCCAGCGTTCCCCCAAGTCTCCCGATAAAAATGATACCTCATTTGTGTGGGTAGGCCTAGCGCCCGCGACAGGAAACACCCCAAAGCGCAACATGGACACATCCAAATTTTTGGAAGAAAACACAGGTGTTTTTTGCGAAGTGCCTACCTGTAGATTTTGGCCTCTAGCTCAGCCGGCACCTAGGGAAACCGACCAAACCTGTGCATTTCTGAAAACTAGAGACCTAGGGGAATCCAAGATGGGGTGACTTGCGGGGCTCGGACCAGGTTCTGTTACCCAGAATCCTTTGCAAACCTCAAAATTTGGCTAAAAAAAAACATGTTCCTCACATTTCTGTGGCAGAAAGTTCTGGAATCTGAGAGGAGCCACATATTTCCTTCCACCCAGCGTTCCCCCAAGTCTCCCGATAAAAATGATACCTCACTTGTGTGGGAAGGCCTAGCGCCCGCGACAGGAAACGCCCCAAAGCGCAACGTGGACACATCCACATTTTTGAAAGAAAACAGAGGTGTTTTTTGCGAAGTGCCTATCTGTAGATTTTGGCCTCTAGCTCAGCCGGCACCTAGGGAAACCTACCAAACCTGTGCATTTCTGAAAACTAGAGACCTAGGGGAATCCAAGATGGGGTGACTTGCGGGGCTCGGACCAGGTTCTGTTACCCAGAATCCTTTGCAAACCTCAAAATCTGGCTAAAAAAACACATGTTCCTCACATTTATGTGGCAGAAAGTTCTGGAATCTGTGAGGAGCCACAAATTTCCTTCCACCCAGCGTTCCCCCAAGTCTCCCGATAAAAATGATACCTCACTTGTGTGGGTAGGCCTAGCGCCCGCGACAGGCAACACCCCAAAGCGCAACATGGACACATCCAAATTTTTGGAAGAAAACAGAGGTGTTTTTTGCGAAGTGCCTACCTGTAGATTTTGGCCTCTAGCTCAGCCGGCACCTAGGGAAACCTACCAAACCTGTGCATTTCTGAAAACTAGAGACCTAGGGGAATCCAAGATGGGGTGACTTGCGGGGCTCGGACCAGGTTCTGTTACCCAGAATCCTTTGCAAACCTCAAAATCTGGCTAAAAAAACACATGTTCCTCACATTTATGTGGCAGAAAGTTCTGGAATCTGTGAGGAGCCACAAATTTCCTTCCACCCAGCGTTCCCCCAAGTCTCCCGATAAAAATGATACCTCACTTGTGTGGGTAGGCCTAGCGCCCGCGACAGGAAACACCCCAAAGCGCAACATGGACACATCCAAATTTTTGGAAGAAAACAGAGGTGTTTTTTGCGAAGTGCCTACCTGTAGATTTTGGCCTCTAGCTCAACCGGCACCTAGGGAAACCGACCAAACCTGTGCATTTCTGAAAACTAGAGACCTAGGGGAATCCAAGATGGGGTGACTTGCGGGGCTCGGACCAGGTTCTGTTACCCAGATTCCTTTGCAAACCTCAAAATTTGGCTAAAAAAACACATGTTCCTCACATTTCTGTGGCAGAAAGTTCTGGAATCTGAGAGGAGCCACAAATTTCCTTCCACCCAGCGTTCCCCCAAGTCTCCCGATAAAAATGATACCTCACTTGTGTGGGTAGGCCTAGCGCCCGCGACAGGCAACACCCCAAAGCGCAACATGGACACATCCAAATTTTTGGAAGAAAAGAGAGGTGTTTTTTGCGAAGTGCCTACCTGTAGATTTTGGCCTCTAGCTCAGCCGGCACCTAGGGAAACCTACCAAACCTGTGCATTTCTGAAAACTAGAGACCTAGGGGAATCCAAGATGGGGTGACTTGCGGGGCTCGGACCAGGTTCTGTTACCCAGAATCCTTTGCAAACCTCAAAATCTGGCTAAAAAAACACATGTTCCTCACATTTATGTGGCAGAAAGTTCTGGAATTTGAGAGGAGCCACAAATTTCCTTCCACCCAGCGTTCCCCCAAGTCTCCCGATAAAAATGATACCTCATTTGTGTGGGTAGGCCTAGCGCCCGCGACAGGAAACACCCCAAAGCGCAACATGGACACATCCAAATTTTTGGAAGAAAACACAGGTGTTTTTTGCGAAGTGCCTACCTGTAGATTTTGGCCTCTAGCTCAGCCGGCACCTAGGGAAACCTACCAAACCTGTGCATTTCTGAAAACTAGAGACCTAGGGGAATCCAAGATGGGGTGACTTGCGGGGCTCGGACCAGGTTCTGTTACCCAGAATCCTTTGCAAACCTCAAAATTTGGCTAAAAAAACACATGTTCCTCACATTTCTGTGGCAGAAAGTTCTGGAATCTGAGAAGAGCCACATATTTCCTTCCACCCAGCGTTCCCCCAAGTCTCCCGATAAAAATGATACCTCACTTGTGTGGGAAGGCCTAGCGCCCGCGACAGGAAACGCCCCAAAGCGCAACGTGGACACATCCACATTTTTGAAAGAAAACAGAGGTGTTTTTTGCGAAGTGCCTACCTGTAGATTTTGGCCTCTAGCTCAGCCGGCACCTAGGGAAACCTCCCAAACCTGTGCATTTCTGAAAACTAGAGACCTAGGGGAATCCAAGATGGGGTGACTTGCGGGGCTCGGACCAGGTTCTGTTACCCAGAATCCTTTGCAAACCTCAAAATTTGGCTAAAAAAACACATGTTCCTCACATTTCTGTGGCAGAAAGTTCTGGAATCTGAGAGGAGCCACAAATTTCCTTCCACCCAGCGTTCCCCCAAGTCTCCCGATAAAAATGATACCTCACTTGTGTGGGTAGGCCTAGCGCCCGCGACAGGAAACACCCCAAAGCGCAACATGGACACATCCAAATTTTTGGAAGAAAACACAGGTGTTTTTTGCGAAGTGCCTACCTGTAGATTTTGGCCTCTAGCTCAGCCGGCACCTAGGGAAACCGACCAAACCTGTGCATTTCTGAAAACTAGAGACCTAGGGGAATCCAAGATGGGGTGACTTGCGGGGCTCGGACCAGGTTCTGTTACCCAGAATCCTTTGCAAACCTCAAAATTTGGCTAAAAAAACACATGTTCCTCACATTTCTGTGGCAGAAAGTTCTGGAATCTGAGAGGAGCCACATATTTCCTTCCACCCAGCGTTCCCCCAAGTCTCCCGATAAAAATGATACCTCACTTGTGTGGGAAGGCCTAGCGCCCGCGACAGGAAACGCCCCAAAGCGCAACGTGGACACATCCACATTTTTGAAAGAAAACAGAGGTGTTTTTTGCGAAGTGCCTACCTGTAGATTTTGGCCTCTAGCTCAGCCGGCACCTAGGGAAACCTCCCAAACCTGTGCATTTCTGAAAACTAGAGACCTAGGGGAATCCAAGATGGGGTGACTTGCGGGGCTCGGACCAGGTTCTGTTACCCAGAATCCTTTGTAAACCTCAAAATTTGGCTAAAAAAACACATGTTCCTCACATTTCTGTGGCAGAAAGTTCTGGAATCTGAGAGGAGCCACAAATTTCCTTCCACCCAGCGTTCCCCCAAGTCTCCCGATAAAAATGATACCTCACTTGTGTGGGTAGGCCTAGCGCCCGCGACAGGAAACACCCCAAAGCGCAACATGGACACATCCAAATTTTTTGAAGAAAACACAGGTCTTTTTTGCGAAGTGCCTACCTGTAGATTTTGGCCTCTAGCTCAGCCGGCACCTAGGGAAACCGACCAAACCTGTGCATTTCTGAAAACTAGAGACCTAGGGGAATCCAAGATGGGGTGACTTGCGGGGCTCGGACCAGGTTCTGTTACCCAGAATCCTTTGCAAACCTCAAAATTTGGCTAAAAAAACACATGTTCCTCACATTTCTGTGGCAGAAAGTTCTGGAATCTGAGAGGAGCCACATATTTCCTTCCACCCAGCGTTCCCCCAAGTCTCCCGATAAAAATGATACCTCACTTGTGTGGGAAGGCCTAGCGCCCGCGACAGGAAACGCCCCAAAGCGCAACGTGGACACATCCACATTTTTGAAAGAAAACAGAGGTGTTTTTTGCGAAGTGCCTACCTGTAGATTTTGGCCTCTAGCTCAGCCGGCACCTAGGGAAACCTCCCAAACCTGTGCATTTCTGAAAACTAGAGACCTAAGGGAATCCAAGATGGGGTGACTTGCGGGGCTCGGACCAGGTTCTGTTACCCAGAATCCTTTGCAAACCTCAAAATTTGGCTAATAAAACACATGTTCCTCACATTTCTGTGGCAGAAAGTTCTGGAATCTGAGAGGAGCCACAAATTTCCTTCCACCCAGCGTTCCCCCAAGTCTCCCGATAAAAATGATACCTCACTTGTGTGGGTAGGCCTAGCGCCCGCGACAGGAAACACCCCAAAGCGCAACATGGACACATCCAAATTTTTGGAAGAAAACACAGGTCTTTTTTGCGAAGTGCCTACCTGTAGATTTTGGCCTCTAGCTCAGCCGGCACCTAGGGAAACCGACCAAACCTGTGCATTTCTGAAAACTAGAGACCTAGGGGAATCCAAGATGGGGTGACTTGCGGGGCTCGGACCAGGTTCTGTTACCCAGAATCCTTTGCAAACCTCAAAATTTGGCTAAAAAAACACATGTTCCTCACATTTCTGTGGCAGAAAGTTCTGGAATCTGAGAGGAGCCACATATTTCCTTCCACCCAGCGTTCCCCCAAGTCTCCCGATAAAAATGATACCTCACTTGTGTGGGAAGGCCTAGCGCCCGCGACAGGAAACGTCCAAAGCGCAACGTGGACACATCCACATTTTTGAAAGAAAACAGAGGTGTTTTTTGCGAAGTGCCTACCTGTAGATTTTGGCCTCTAGCTCAGCCGGCACCTAGGGAAACCTCCCAAACCTGTGCATTTCTGAAAACTAGAGACCTAGGGGAATCCAAGATGAGGTGACTTGCGGGGCTCGGACCAGGTTCTGTTACCTAGAATCCTTTGCAAACCTCAAGATTTGGCTAAAAAAAAACATGTTCCACACATTTCTGTGGCAGAAAGTTCTGGAATCTGAGAGGAGCCACAAATTTCCTTCCACCCAGCGTTCCCCCAAGTCTCCCGATAAAAATGATACCTCACTTGTGTGGGTAGGCCTAGCGCCCGCGACAGGAAACGCCCCAAAGTGCAACGTGGACACATCCACATTTTTGAAAGAAAACAGAGGTGTTTTTTGCGAAGTGCCTATCTGTAAATTTTGGCCTCTAGCTCAGCCGGCACCTAGGGAAACCTACCAAACCTGTGCATTTCTGAAAACTAGAGACCTAGGGGAATCCAAGATGAGGTGACTTGCGGGGCTCGGACCAGGTTCTGTTACCCAGAATCCTTTGCAAACCTCAAAATTTGGCTAAAAAAACACATGTTCCTCACATTTCTGTGGCAGAAAGTTCTGGAATCTGAGAGGAGCCACAAATTTCCTTCCAGCCAGCGTTCCCCCAAGTCTCCCGATAAAAATGATACCTCACTTGTGTGGGAAGGCCTAGCGCCCGCGACAGGAAACACCCCAAAGCGCAACGTGGACACATCCACATTTTTGAAAGAAAACAGAGGTGTTTTTTGCGAAGTGCCTATCTGTAGATTTTGGCCTCTAGCTCAGCTGGCACCTAGGGAAACCTACCAAACCTGTGCATTTCTGAAAACTAGAGACCTAGGGGAATCCAAGATGGGGTGACTTGCGGGGCTCGGACCAGGTACTGTTACCCAGAATACTTTGCAAACCTCAAAATCTGGCTAAAAAAACACATGTTCCTCACATTTATGTGGCAGAAAGTTCTGGAATCTGAGAGGAGCCACGAATTTCCTTCCACCCAGCGTTCCCCCAAGTCTCCCGATAAAAATGATACCTCACTTGTGTGGTAGGCCTAGCGCCCGCGACAGGAAACACCCCAAAGCGCAACATGGACACATCCAAATTTTTGGAAGAAAACACAGGTGTTTTTTGCGAAGTGCCTACCTGTAGATTTTGGCCTCTAGCTCAGCCGGCACCTAGGGAAACCGACCAAACCTGTGCATTTCTGAAAACTAGAGACCTAGGGGAATCCAAGATGGGGTGACTTGCGGGCTCGGACCAGGTTCTGTTACCCAGAATCCTTTGCAAACCTCAAAATTTGGCTAAAAAAAAACATGTTCCTCACATTTCTGTGGCAGAAAGTTCTGGAATCTGAGAGGAGCCACATATTTCCTTCCACCCAGCGTTCCCCCAAGTCTCCGCATAAAAATGATACCTCACTTGTGTGGGAAGGCCTAGCGCCCGCGACAGGAAACGCCCCAAAGCGCAACGTGGACACATCCACATTTTTGAAAGAAAACAGAGGTGTTTTTTGCGAAGTGCCTATCTGTAGATTTTGGCCTCTAGCTCAGCCGGCACCTAGGGAAACCTACCAAACCTGTGCATTTCTGAAAAACTAGAGACCTAGGGGAATCCAAGATGGGGTGACTTGCGGGGCTCGGACCAGGTTCTGTTACCCAGAATCCTTTGCAAACCTCAAAATCTGGCTAAAAAAACACATGTTCCTCACATTTATGTGGCAGAAAGTTCTGGAATCTGTGAGGAGCCACAAATTTTCCTTCCACCCAGCGTTCCCCCCAAGTCTCCCGATAAAAATGATACCTCACTTGTGTGGGTAGGCCTAGCGCCCGCGACAGGCAACACCCCAAAGCGCAACATGGACACATCCAAATTTTTGGAAGAAAACAGAGGTGTTTTTTGCGAAGTGCCTACCTGTAGATTTTGGCCTCTAGCTCAGCCGGCACCTAGGGAAACCTACCAAACCTGTGCATTTCTGAAAACTAGAGACCTAGGGGAATCCAAGATGGGGTGACTTGCGGGGCTCGGACCAGGTTCTGTTACCCAGAATCCTTTGCAAACCTCAAAATCTGGCTAAAAAAACACATGTTCCTCACATTTATGTGGCAGAAAGTTCTGGAATCTGTGAGGAGCCACAAATTTCCTTCCACCCAGCGTTCCCCCAAGTCTCCCCGATAAAAATGATACCTCACTTGTGTGGGTAGGCCTAGCGCCCGCGACAGGAAACACCCCAAAGCGCAACATGGACACATCCAAATTTTTGGAAGAAAACAGAGGTGTTTTTTGCGAAGTGCCTACCTGTAGATTTTGGCCTCTAGCTCAACCGGCACCTAGGGAAACCGACCAAACCTGTGCATTTCTGAAAACTAGAGACCTAGGGGAATCCAAGATGGGGTGACTTGCGGGGCTCGGACCAGGTTCTGTTACCCAGATTCCTTTGCAAACCTCAAAATTTGGCTAAAAAAACACATGTTCCTCACATTTCTGTGGCAGAAAGTTCTGGAATCTGAGAGGAGCCACAAATTTCCTTCCACCCAGCGTTCCCCCAAGTCTCCCGATAAAAATGATACCTCACTTGTGTGGGTAGGCCTAGCGCCCGCGACAGGCAACACCCCAAAGCGCAACATGGACACATCCAAATTTTTGGAAGAAAAGAGAGGTGTTTTTTGCGAAGTGCCTACCTGTAGATTTTGGCCTCTAGCTCAGCCGGCACCTAGGGAAACCTACCAAACCTGTGCATTTCTGAAAACTAGAGACCTAGGGGAATCCAAGATGGGGTGACTTGCGGGGCTCGGACCAGGTTCTGTTACCCAGAATCCTTTGCAAACCTCAAAATCTGGCTAAAAAAACACATGTTCCTCACATTTATGTGGCAGAAAGTTCTGGAATTTGAGAGGAGCCACAAATTTCCTTCCACCCAGCGTTCCCCCAAGTCTCCCGATAAAAATGATACCTCATTTGTGTGGGTAGGCCTAGCGCCCGCGACAGGAAACACCCCAAAGCGCAACATGGACACATCCAAATTTTTGGAAGAAAACACAGGTGTTTTTTGCGAAGTGCCTACCTGTAGATTTTGGCCTCTAGCTCAGCCGGCACCTAGGGAAACCGACCAAACCTGTGCATTTCTGAAAACTAGAGACCTAGGGGAATCCAAGATGGGGTGACTTGCGGGGCTCGGACCAGGTTCTGTTACCCAGAATCCTTTGCAAACCTCAAAATTTGGCTAAAAAAAAACATGTTCCTCACATTTCTGTGGCAGAAAGTTCTGGAATCTGAGAGGAGCCACATATTTCCTTCCACCCAGCGTTCCCCCAAGTCTCCCGATAAAAATGATACCTCACTTGTGTGGGAAGGCCTAGCGCCCGCGACAGGAAACGCCCCAAAGCGCAACGTGGACACATCCACATTTTTGAAAGAAAACAGAGGTGTTTTTTGCGAAGTGCCTATCTGTAGATTTTGGCCTCTAGCTCAGCCGGCACCTAGGGAAACTACCAAACCTGTGCATTTCTGAAAACTAGAGACCTAGGGGAATCCAAGATGGGGTGACTTGCGGGGCTCGGACCAGGTTCTGTTACCCAGAATCCTTTGCAAACCTCAAAATCTGGCTAAAAAAACACATGTTCCTCACATTTATGTGGCAGAAAGTTCTGGAATCTGTGAGGAGCCACAAATTTCCTTCCACCCAGCGTTCCCCCAAGTCTCCCGATAAAAATGATACCTCACTTGTGTGGGTAGGCCTAGCGCCCGCGACAGGCAACACCCCAAAGCGCAACATGGACACATCCAAATTTTTTGAAGAAAACAGAGGTGTTTTTTGCGAAGTGCCTACCTGTAGATTTTGGCCTCTAGCTCAGCCGGCACCTAGGGAAACCTACCAAACCTGTGCATTTCTGAAAACTAGAGACCTAGGGGAATCCAAGATGGGGTGACTTGCGGGGCTCGGACCAGGTTCTGTTACCCAGAATCCTTTGCAAACCTCAAAATCTGGCTAAAAAAACACATGTTCCTCACATTTATGTGGCAGAAAGTTCTGGAATCTGTGAGGAGCCACAAATTTCCTTCCACCCAGCGTTCCCCCAAGTCTCCCGATAAAAATGATACCTCACTTGTGTGGGTAGGCCTAGCGCCCGCGACAGGAAACACCCCAAAGCGCAACATGGACACATCCAAATTTTTGGAAGAAAACAGAGGTGTTTTTTGCGAAGTGCCTACCTGTAGATTTTGGCCTCTAGCTCAACCGGCACCTAGGGAAACCGACCAAACCTGTGCATTTCTGAAAACTAGAGACCTAGGGGAATCCAAGATGGGGTGACTTGCGGGGCTCGGACCAGGTTCTGTTACCCAGATTCCTTTGCAAACCTCAAAATTTGGCTAAAAAAACACATGTTCCTCACATTTCTGTGGCAGAAAGTTCTGGAATCTGAGAGGAGCCACAAATTTCCTTCCACCCAGCGTTCCCCCAAGTCTCCCGATAAAAATGATACCTCACTTGTGTGGGTAGGCCTAGCGCCCGCGACAGGCAACACCCCAAAGCGCAACATGGACACATCCAAATTTTTGGAAGAAAAGAGAGGTGTTTTTTGCGAAGTGCCTACCTGTAGATTTTGGCCTCTAGCTCAGCCGGCACCTAGGGAAACCTACCAAACCTGTGCATTTCTGAAAACTAGAGACCTAGGGGAATCCAAGATGGGGTGACTTGCGGGGCTCGGACCAGGTTCTGTTACCCAGAATCCTTTGCAAACCTCAAAATCTGGCTAAAAAAACACATGTTCCTCACATTTATGTGGCAGAAAGTTCTGGAATTTGAGAGGAGCCACAAATTTCCTTCCACCCAGCGTTCCCCCAAGTCTCCCGATAAAAATGATACCTCATTTGTGTGGGTAGGCCTAGCGCCCGCGACAGGAAACACCCCAAAGCGCAACATGGACACATCCAAATTTTTGGAAGAAAACACAGGTGTTTTTTGCGAAGTGCCTACCTGTAGATTTTGGCCTCTAGCTCAGCCGGCACCTAGGGAAACCTACCAAACCTGTGCATTTCTGAAAACTAGAGACCTAGGGGAATCCAAGATGGGGTGACTTGCGGGGCTCGGACCAGGTTCTGTTACCCAGAATCCTTTGCAAACCTCAAAATTTGGCTAAAAAAACACATGTTCCTCACATTTCTGTGGCAGAAAGTTCTGGAATCTGAGAAGAGCCACATATTTCCTTCCACCCAGCGTTCCCCCAAGTCTCCCGATAAAAATGATACCTCACTTGTGTGGGAAGGCCTAGCGCCCGCGACAGGAAACGCCCCAAAGCGCAACGTGGACACATCCACATTTTTGAAAGAAAACAGAGGTGTTTTTTGCGAAGTGCCTACCTGTAGATTTTGGCCTCTATCTCAGCCGGCACCTAGGGAAACCTCCCAAACCTGTGCATTTCTGAAAACTAGAGACCTAGGGGAATCCAAGATGGGGTGACTTGCGGGGCTCGGACCAGGTTCTGTTACCCAGAATCCTTTGCAAACCTCAAAATTTGGCTAAAAAAACACATGTTCCTCACATTTCTGTGGCAGAAAGTTCTGGAATCTGAGAGGAGCCACAAATTTCCTTCCACCCAGCGTTCCCCCAAGTCTCCCGATAAAAATGATACCTCACTTGTGTGGGTAGGCCTAGCGCCCGCGACAGGAAACACCCCAAAGCGCAACATGGACACATCCAAATTTTTGGAAGAAAACACAGGTGTTTTTTGCGAAGTGCCTACCTGTAGATTTTGGCCTCTAGCTCAGCCGGCACCTAGGGAAACCGACCAAACCTGTGCATTTCTGAAAACTAGAGACCTAGGGGAATCCAAGATGGGGTGACTTGCGGGGCTCGGACCAGGTTCTGTTACCCAGAATCCTTTGCAAACCTCAAAATTTGGCTAAAAAAACACATGTTCCTCACATTTCTGTGGCAGAAAGTTCTGGAATCTGAGAGGAGCCACATATTTCCTTCCACCCAGCGTTCCCCCAAGTCTCCCGATAAAAATGATACCTCACTTGTGTGGGAAGGCCTAGCGCCCGCGACAGGAAACGCCCCAAAGCGCAACGTGGACACATCCACATTTTTGAAAGAAAACAGAGGTGTTTTTTGCGAAGTGCCTACCTGTAGATTTTGGCCTCTAGCTCAGCCGGCACCTAGGGAAACCTCCCAAACCTGTGCATTTCTGAAAACTAGAGACCTAGGGGAATCCAAGATGGGGTGACTTGCGGGGCTCGGACCAGGTTCTGTTACCCAGAATCCTTTGCAAACCTCAAAATTTGGCTAAAAAAACACATGTTCCTCACATTTCTGTGGCAGAAAGTTCTGGAATCTGAGAGGAGCCACAAATTTCCTTCCACCCAGCGTTCCCCCAAGTCTCCCGATAAAAATGATACCTCACTTGTGTGGGTAGGCCTAGCGCCCGCGACAGGAAACACCCCAAAGCGCAACATGGACACATCCAAATTTTTGGAAGAAAACACAGGTCTTTTTTGCGAAGTGCCTACCTGTAGATTTTGGCCTCTAGCTCAGCCGGCACCTAGGGAAACCGACCAAACCTGTGCATTTCTGAAAACTAGAGACCTAGGGGAATCCAAGATGGGGTGACTTGCGGGGCTCGGACCAGGTTCTGTTACCCAGAATCCTTTGCAAACCTCAAAATTTGGCTAAAAAAACACATGTTCCTCACATTTCTGTGGCAGAAAGTTCTGGAATCTGAGAGGAGCCACATATTTCCTTCCACCCAGCGTTCCCCCAAGTCTCCCAATAAAAATGATACCTCACTTGTGTGGGAAGGCCTAGCGCCCGCGACAGGAAACGCCCCAAAGCGCAACGTGGACACATCCACATTTTTGAAAGAAAACAGAGGTGTTTTTTGCGAAGTGCCTACCTGTAGATTTTGGCCTCTAGCTCAGCCGGCACCTAGGGAAACCTCCCAAACCTGTACATTTCTGAAAACTAGAGACCTAAGGGAATCCAAGATGGGGTGACTTGCGGGGCTCGGACCAGGTTCTGTTACCCAGAATCCTTTGCAAACCTCAAAATTTGGCTAATAAAACACATGTTCCTCACATTTCTGTGGCAGAAAGTTCTGGAATCTGAGAGGAGCCACACATTTCCTTCCACCCAGCGTTCCCCCAAGTCTCCCGATAAAAATGATACCTCACTTGTGTGGGTAGGCCTAGCGCCCGCAACAGGAAACACCCCAAAGCGCAACATGGACACATCCAAATTTTTGGAAGAAAACAGAGGTGTTTTTTGCGAAGTGCCTACCTGTAGATTTTGGCCTCTAGCTCAGCCGGCACCTAGGGAAACCTCCCAAACCTGTGCATTTCTGAAAACTAGAGACCTAGGGGAATCCAAGATGGGGTGACTTGCGGGGCTCGGACCAGGTTCTGTTACCCAGAATCCTTTGCAAACCTCAAAATTTGGCTAAAAAAACACATGTTCCTCACATTTCTGTGGCAGAAAGTTCTGGAATCTGAGAGGAGCCACAAATTTCCTTCCACCCAGCGTTCCCCCAAGTCTCCCGATAAAAATGATACCTCACTTGTGTGGGTAGGCCTAGCGCCCGCGACAGGAAACACCCCAAAGCGCAACATGGACACATCCAAATTTTTGGAAGAAAACAGAGGTGTTTTTTGCGAAGTGCCTACCTGTAGATTTTGGCCTCTAGCTCAGCCGGCACCTAGGGAAACCTCCCAAACCTGTGCATTTCTTCAAACTAGAGACCTAGGGGAATCTAAGGAGGGGTGACTTGCGGGGCTCGGACCAGGTTCTGTTACCCAGAATCCTTTGCAAACCTCAAAATTTGGCTAAAAAAACACATGTTCCTCACATTTCTGTGGCAGAAAGTTCTGGAATCTGAGAGGAGCCACAAATTTCCTTCCACCCAGCGTTCCCCCAAGTCTCCCGATAAAAATGATACCTCACTTGTGTGGGTAGGCCTAGCGCCCGCGACAGGAAACACCCCAAAGCGCAACATGGACACATCCAAATTTTTGGAAGAAAACAGAGGTGTTTTTTGCGAAGTGCCTACCTGTAGATTTTGGCCTCTAGCTCAGCCGGCACCTAGGGAAACCTCCCAAACCTGTGCATTTCTTCAAACTAGAGACCTAGGGGAATCCAAGATGAGGTGACTTGCGGGGCTCGGACCAGGTTCTGTTACCCAGAATCCTTTGCAAACCTCAAGATTTGGCTAAAAAAAAACATGTTCCACACATTTCTGTGGCAGAAAGTTCTGGAATCTGAGAGGAGCCACAAATTTCCTTCCACCCAGCGTTCCCCCAAGTCTCCCGATAAAAATGATACCTCACTTGTGTGGGTAGGCCTAGCGCCCGCGACAGGAAACGCCCCAAAGTGCGACGTGGACACATCCACATTTTTGAAAGAAAACAGAGGTGTTTTTTGCGAAGTGCCTATCTGTAAATTTTGGCCTCTAGCTCAGCCGGCACCTAGGGAAACCTACCAAACCTGTGCATTTCTGAAAACTAGAGACCTAGGGGAATCCAAGATGAGGTGACTTGCGGGGCTCGGACCAGGTTCTGTTACCCAGAATCCTTTGCAAACCTCAAAATTTGGCTAAAAAAACACATGTTCCTCACATTTCTGTGGCAGAAAGTTCTGGAATCTGAGAGGAGCCACAAATTTCCTTCCAGCCAGCGTTCCCCCAAGTCTCCCGATAAAAATGATACCTCACTTGTGTGGGAAGGCCTAGCGCCCGCGACAGGAAACACCCCAAAGCGCAACGTGGACACATCCACATTTTTGAAAGAAAACAGAGGTGTTTTTTGCGAAGTGCCTATCTGTAGATTTTGGCCTCTAGCTCAGCTGGCACCTAGGGAAACCTACCAAACCTGTGCATTTCTGAAAACTAGAGACCTAGGGGAATCCAAGATGGGGTGACTTGCGGGGCTCGGACCAGGTACTGTTACCCAGAATCCTTTGCAAACCTCAAAATCTGGCTAAAAAAACACATGTTCCTCACATTTATGTGGCAGAAAGTTCTGGAATATGAGAGGAGCCACGAATTTCCTTCCACCCAGCGTTCCCCCAAGTCTCCCGATAAAAATGATACCTCACTTGTGTGGGTAGGCCTAGCGCCCGCGACAGGAAACACCCCAAAGCGCAACATGGACACATCCAAATTTTTGGAAGAAAACACAGGTGTTTTTTGCGAAGTGCCTACCTGTAGATTTTGGCCTCTAGCTCAGCCGGCACCTAGGGAAACCGACCAAACCTGTGCATTTCTGAAAACTAGAGACCTAGGGGAATCCAAGATGGGGTGACTTGCGGGGCTCGGACCAGGTTCTGTTACCCAGAATCCTTTGCAAACCTCAAAATTTGGCTAAAAAAAAACATGTTCCTCACATTTCTGTGGCAGAAAGTTCTGGAATCTGAGAGGAGCCACATATTTCCTTCCACCCAGCGTTCCCCCAAGTCTCCCGATAAAAATGATACCTCACTTGTGTGGGAAGGCCTAGCGCCCGCGACAGGAAACGCCCCAAAGCGCAACGTGGACACATCCACATTTTTGAAAGAAAACAGAGGTGTTTTTTGCGAAGTGCCTATCTGTAGATTTTGGCCTCTAGCTCAGCCGGCACCTAGGGAAACCTACCAAACCTGTGCATTTCTGAAAACTAGACACCTAGGGGAATCCAAGATGGGGTGACTTGCGGGGCTCGGACCAGGTTCTGTTACCCAGAATCCTTTGCAAACCTCAAAATTTGGCTAAAAAAAAACATGTTCCTCACATTTCTGTGGAAGAAAGTTCTGGAATCTGAGAGGAGCCACATATTTCCTTCCACCCAGCGTTCCCCCAAGTCTCCCGATAAAAATGATACCTCACTTGTGTGGGAAGGCCTAGCGCCCGCGACAGGAAACGCCCCAAAGCGCAACGTGGACACATCCACATTTTTGAAAGAAAACAGAGGTGTTTTTTGCGAAGTGCCTATCTGTAGATTTTGGCCTCTAGCTCAGCCGGCACCTAGGGAAACCTACCAAACCTGTGCATTTCTGAAAACTAGAGACCTAGGGGAATCCAAGATGGGGTGACTTGCGGGGCTCGGACCAGGTTCTGTTACCCAGAATCCTTTGCAAACCTCAAAATCTGGCTAAAAAAACACATGTTCCTCACATTTATGTGGCAGAAAGTTCTGGAATCTGTGAGGAGCCACAAATTTCCTTCCACCCAGCGTTCCCCCAAGTCTCCCGATAAAAATGATACCTCACTTGTGTGGGTAGGCCTAGCGCCCGCGACAGGCAACACCCCAAAGCGCAACATGGACACATCCAAATTTTTGGAAGAAAACAGAGGTGTTTTTTGCGAAGTGCCTACCTGTAGATTTTGGCCTCTAGCTCAGCCGGCACCTAGGGAAACCTACCAAACCTGTGCATTTCTGAAAACTAGAGACCTAGGGGAATCCAAGATGGGGTGACTTGCGGGGCTCAGACCAGGTTCTGTTACCCAGAATCCTTTGCAAACCTCAAAATCTGGCTAAAAAAACACATGTTCCTCACATTTATGTGGCAGAAAGTTCTGGAATCTGTGAGGAGCCACAAATTTCCTTCCACCCAGCGTTCCCCCAAGTCTCCCGATAAAAATGATACCTCACTTGTGTGGGTAGGCCTAGCGCCCGCGACAGGAAACACCCCAAAGCGCAACATGGACACATCCAAATTTTTGGAAGAAAACAGAGGTGTTTTTTGCGAAGTGCCTACCTGTAGATTTTGGCCTCTAGCTCAACCGGCACCTAGGGAAACCGACCAAACCTGTGCATTTCTGAAAACTAGAGACCTAGGGGAATCCAAGATGGGGTGACTTGCGGGGCTCGGACCAGGTTCTGTTACCCAGATTCCTTTGCAAACCTCAAAATTTGGCTAAAAAAACACATGTTCCTCACATTTCTGTGGCAGAAAGTTCTGGAATCTGAGAGGAGCCACAAATTTCCTTCCACCCAGCGTTCCCCCAAGTCTCCCGATAAAAATGATACCTCACTTGTGTGGGTAGGCCTAGCGCCCGCGACAGGCAACACCCCAAAGCGCAACATGGACACATCCAAATTTTTGGAAGAAAAGAGAGGTGTTTTTTGCGAAGTGCCTACCTGTAGATTTTGGCCTCTAGCTCAGCCGGCACCTAGGGAAACCTACCAAACCTGTGCATTTCTGAAAACTAGAGACCTAGGGGAATCCAAGATGGGGTGACTTGCGGGGCTCGGACCAGGTTCTGTTACCCAGAATCCTTTGCAAACCTCAAAATCTGGCTAAAAAAACACATGTTCCTCACATTTATGTGGCAGAAAGTTCTGGAATTTGAGAGGAGCCACAAATTTCCTTCCACCCAGCGTTCCCCCAAGTCTCCCGATAAAAATGATACCTCATTTGTGTGGGTAGGCCTAGCGCCCGCGACAGGAAACACCCCAAAGCGCAACATGGACACATCCAAATTTTTGGAAGAAAACACAGGTGTTTTTTGCGAAGTGCCTACCTGTAGATTTTGGCCTCTAGCTCAGCCGGCACCTAGGGAAACCGACCAAACCTGTGCATTTCTGAAAACTAGAGACCTAGGGGAATCCAAGATGGGGTGACTTGCGGGGCTCGGACCAGGTTCTGTTACCCAGAATCCTTTGCAAACCTCAAAATTTGGCTAAAAAAACACATGTTCCTCACATTTCTGTGGCAGAAAGTTCTGGAATCTGAGAGGAGCCACATATTTCCTTCCACCCAGCGTTCCCCCAAGTCTCCCGATAAAAATGATACCTCACTTGTGTGGGAAGGCCTAGCGCCCGCGACAGGAAACGCCCCAAAGCGCAACGTGGACACATCCACATTTTTGAAAGAAAACAGAGGTGTTTTTTGCGAAGTGCCTACCTGTAGATTTTGGCCTCTAGCTCAGCCGGCACCTAGGGAAACCGACCAAACCTGTGCATTTCTGAAAACTAGAGACCTAGGGGAATCCAAGATGGGGTGACTTGCGGGGCTCGGACCAGGTTCTGTTACCCAGAATCCTTTGCAAACCTCAAAATTTGGCTAAAAAAACACATGTTCCTCACATTTCTGTGGCAGAAAGTTCTGGAATCTGAGAGGAGCCACAAATTTCCTTCCACCCAGCGTTCCCCCAAGTCTCCCGATAAAAATGATACCTCACTTGTGTGGGTAGGGCTAGCGCCCGCGACAGGAAACACCCCAAAGCGCAACATGGACACATCCAAATTTTTGGAAGAAAACACAGGTGTTTTTTGCGAAGTGCCTACCTGTAGATTTTGGCCTCTAGCTCAGCCGGCAGCTAGGGAAACCGACCAAACCTGTGCATTTCTGAAAACTAGAGACCTAGGAGAATCCAAGATGGGGTGACTTGCGGGGCTCGGACCAGGTTCTGTTACCCAGAATCCTTTGCAAACCTCAAAATTTGGCTAAAAAAACACATGTTCCTCACATTTCTGTGGCAGAAAGTTCTGGAATCTGAGAGGAGCCACATATTTCCTTCCACCCAGCGTTCCCCCAAGTCTCCCGATAAAAATGATACCTCACTTGTGTGGGAAGGCCTAGCGCCCGCGACAGGAAACGCCCCAAAGCGCAACGTGGACACATCCACATTTTTGAAAGAAAACAGAGGTGTTTTTTGCGAAGTGCCTACCTGTAGATTTTGGCCTCTAGCTCAGCCGGCACCTAGGGAAACCTCCCAAACCTGTGCATTTCTGAAAACTAGAGACCTAGGGGAATCCAAGATGGGGTGACTTGCGGGGCTCGGACCAGGTTCTGTTACCCAGAATCCTTTGCAAACCTCAAAATTTGGCTAAAAAAACACATGTTCCTCACATTTCTGTGGCAGAAAGTTCTGGAATCTGAGAGGAGCCACAAATTTCCTTCCACCCAGCGTTCCCCCAAGTCTCCCGATAAAAATGATACCTCACTTGTGTGGGTAGGCCTAGCGCCCGCGACAGGAAACACCCCAAAGCGCAACATGGACACATCCACATTTTTGGAAGAAAACAGAGGTGTTTTTTGCGAAGTGCCTACCTGTAGATTTTGGCCTCTAGCTCAGCCGGCACCTAGGGAAACCTACCAAACCTGTGCATTTCTGAAAACTAGAGACCTTGGGGAATCCAAGATGGGGTGACTTGCGGGGCTCGGACCAGGTTCTGTTACCCAGAATCCTTTGCAAACCTCAAAATCTGGCTAAAAAAACACATGTTCCTCACATTTATGTGGCAGAAAGTTCTGGAATCTGAGAGGAGCCACAAATTTCCTTCCACCCAGCGTTCCCCCAAGTCTCCCGATAAAAATGATACCTCACTTGTGTGGGTAGGCCTAGCGCCCGCGACAGGAAACACCCCAAAGCGCAACATGGACACATCCAAATTTTTGGAAGAAAACAGAGGTGTTTTTTGCGAAGTGCCTACCTGTAGATTTTGGCCTCTAGCTCAGCCGGCACCTAGGGAAACCTCCCAAACCTGTGCATTTCTGAAAACTAGAGACCTAGGGGAATCCAAGATGGGGTGACTTGCGGGGCTCGGACCAGGTTCTGTTACCCAGATTCCTTTGCAAACCTCAAAATTTGGCTAAAAAAACACATGTTCCTCACATTTCTGTGGCAGAAAGTTCTGGAATCTGAGAGGAGCCACAAATTTCCTTCCACCCAGCGTTCCCCCAAGTCTCCCGATAAAAATGATACCTCACTTGTGTGGGTAGGCCTAGCGCCCGCGACAGGCAACACCCCAAAGCGCAACATGGACACATCCAAATTTTTGGAAGAAAAGAGAGGTGTTTTTTGCGAAGTGCCTACCTGTAGATTTTGGCCTCTAGCTCAGCCGGCACCTAGGGAAACCTACCAAACCTGTGCATTTCTGAAAACTAGAGACCTAGGGGAATCCAAGATGGGGTGACTTGCGGGGCTCGGACCAGGTTCTGTTACCCAGAATCCTTTGCAAACCTCAAAATCTGGCTAAAAAAACACATGTTCCTCACATTTATGTGGCAGAAAGTTCTGGAATTTGAGAGGAGCCACAAATTTCCTTCCACCCAGCGTTCCCCCAAGTCTCCCGATAAAAATGATTCCTCATTTGTGTGGGTAGGCCTAGCGCCCGCGACAGGAAACACCCCAAAGCGCAACATGGACACATCCAAATTTTTTGAAGAAAACACAGGTGTTTTTTGCGAAGTGCCTACCTGTAGATTTTGGCCTCTAGCTCAGCCGGCACCTAGGGAAACCGACCAAACCTGTGCATTTCTGAAAACTAGAGACCTAGGGGAATCCAAGATGGGGTGACTTGCGGGGCTCGGACCAGGTTCTGTTACCCAGAATCCTTTGCAAACCTCAAAATTTGGCTAAAAAAACACATGTTCCTCACATTTCTGTGGCAGAAAGTTCTGGAATCTGAGAGGAGCCACATATTTCCTTCCACCCAGCGTTCCCCCAAGTCTCCCGATAAAAATGATACCTCACTTGTGTGGGAAGGCCTAGCGCCCGCGACAGGAAACGCCCCAAAGCGCAACGTGGACACATCCACATTTTTGAAAGAAAACAGAGGTGTTTTTTGCGAAGTGCCTACCTGTAGATTTTGGCCTCTAGCTCAGCCGGCACCTAGGGAAACCTCCCAAACCTGTGCATTTCTGAAAACTAGAGACCTAGGGGAATCCAAGATGGGGTGACTTGCGGGGCTCGGACCAGGTTCTGTTACCCAGAATCCTTTGCAAACCTCAAAATTTGGCTAAAAAAACACATGTTCCTCACATTTCTGTGGCAGAAAGTTCTGGAATCTGAGAGGAGCCACAAATTTCCTTCCACCCAGCGTTCCCCCAAGTCTCCCGATAAAAATGATACCTCACTTGTGTGGGTAGGCCTAGCGCCCGCGACAGGAAACACCCCAAAGCGCAACATGGACACATCCAAATTTTTGGAAGAAAACACAGGTGTTTTTTGCGAAGTGCCTACCTGTAGATTTTGGCCTCTAGCTCAGCCGGCACCTAGGGAAACCGACCAAACCTGTGCATTTCTGAAAACTAGAGACCTAGGGGAATCCAATATGGGGTGACTTGCGGGGCTCGGACCAGGTTCTGTTACCCAGAATCCTTTGCAAACCTCAAAATTTGGCTAAAAAAACACATGTTCCTCACATTTCTGTGGCAGAAAGTTCTGGAATCTGAGAGGAGCCACATATTTCCTTCCACCCAGCGTTCCCCCAAGTCTCCCGATAAAAATGATACCTCACTTGTGTGGGAAGGCCTAGCGCCCGCGACAGGAAACGCCCCAAAGCGCAACGTGGACACATCCACATTTTTGAAAGAAAACAGAGGTGTTTTTTGCGAAGTGCCTACCTGTAGATTTTGGCCTCTAGCTCAGCCGGCACCTAGGGAAACCTCCCAAACCTGTGCATTTCTGAAAACTAGAGACCTAGGGGAATCCAAGATGGGGTGACTTGCGGGGCTCGGACCAGGTTCTGTTACCCAGAATCCTTTGCAAACCTCAAAATTTGGCTAAAAAAACACATGTTCCTCACATTTCTGTGGCAGAAAGTTCTGGAATCTGAGAGGAGCCACAAATTTCCTTCCACCCAGCGTTCCCCCAAGTCTCCCGATAAAAATGATACCTCACTTGTGTGGGTAGGCCTAGCGCCCGCGACAGGAAACACCCCAAAGCGCAACATGGACACATCCACATTTTTGGAAGAAAACAGAGGTGTTTTTTGCGAAGTGCCTACCTGTAGATTTTGGCCTCTAGCTCAGCCGGCACCTAGGGAAACCTACCAAACCTGTGCATTTCTGAAAACTAGAGACCTAGGGGAATCCAAGATGGGGTGACTTGCGGGGCTCGGACCAGGTTCTGTTACCCAGAATCCTTTGCAAACCTCAAAATCTGGCTAAAAAAACACATGTTCCTCACATTTATGTGGCAGAAAGTTCTGGAATCTGAGAGGAGCCACAAATTTCCTTCCACCCAGCGTTCCCCCAAGTCTCCCGATAAAAATGATACCTCACTTGTGTGGGTAGGCCTAGCGCCCGCGACAGGAAACACCCCAAAGCGCAACATGGACACATCCAAATTTTTGGAAGAAAACAGAGGTGTTTTTTGCGAAGTGCCTACCTGTAGATTTTGGCCTCTAGCTCAGCCGGCACCTAGGGAAACCTCCCAAACCTGTGCATTTCTGAAAACTAGAGACCTAGGGGAATCCAAGATGGGGTGACTTGCGGGGCTCGGACCAGGTTCTGTTACCCAGAATCCTTTGCAAACCTCAAAATTTGGCTAAAAAAACACATGTTCCTCACATTTCTGTGGCAGAAAGTTCTGGAATCTGAGAGGAGCCACAAATTTCCTTCCACCCAGCGTTCCCCCAAGTCTCCCGATAAAAATGATACCTCACTTGTGTGGGTAGGCCTAGCGCCCGCGACAGGAAACACCCCAAAGCGCAACATGGACACATCCAAATTTTTGGAAGAAAACAGAGGTGTTTTTTGCGAAGTGCCTATCTGTAGATTTTGGCCTCTAGCTCAGCCGGCACCTAGGGAAACCTACCAAACCTGTGCATTTCTGAAAACTAGAGACCTAGGGGAATCTAAGGAGGGGTGACTTGCGGGGCTCGGACCAGGTTCTGTTACCCAGAATCCTTTGCAAACCTCAAAATCTGGCTAAAAAAACACATGTTCCTCACATTTCTGTGGCAGAAAGTTCTGGAATCTGAGAGGAGCCACAAATTTCCTTCCACCCAGCGTTCCCCCAAGTCTCCCGATAAAAATGATACCTCACTTGTGTGGGTAGGCCTAGCGCCCGCGACAGGAAACACCCCAAAGCGCAACATGGACACATCCAAATTTTCTGGAAGAAAACAGAGGTGTTTTTTGCGAAGTGCCTACCTGTAGATTTTGGCCTCTAGCTCAGCCGGCACCTAGGGAAACCTACCAAACCTGTGCATTTCTGAAAACTAGAGACCTAGGGGAATCCAAGATGGAGATGGGGTGACTTGCGGGGCTCGGACCAGGTTCTGTTACCCAGAATCCTTTGCAAACCTCAAAATCTGGCTAAAAAAACACATGTTCCTCACATTTATGTGGCAGAAAGTTCTGGAATTTGAGAGGAGCCACAAATTTCCTTCCACCCAGCGTTCCCCCAAGTCTCCCGATAAAAATGATACCTCACTTGTGTGGGTAGGCCTAGCGCCCGCGACAGGAAACACCCCAAAGCGCAACATGGACACATCCAAATTTTTGGAAGAAAACAGAAGTGTTTTTTGCGAAGTGCCTACCTGTAGATTTTGGCCTCTAGCTCAGCCGGCACCTAGGGAAACCTACCAAACCTGTGCATTTCTGAAAACTAGAGACCTAGGGGAATCCAAGATTGGGTGACTTGCGGGGCTCGGACCAGGTTCTGTTACCCAGAATCCTTTGCAAACCTCAAAATTTGGCTAATAAAACACATGTTCCTCACATTTCTGTGGCAGAAAGTTCTGGAATCTGAGAGGAGCCACAAATTTCCTTCCACCCAGCGTTCCCCCAAGTCTCCCGATAAAAATGATACCTCACTTGTGTGGGTAGGCCTAGCGCCCGCAACAGGAAACACCCTAAAGCGCAACATGGACACATCCAAATTTTTGGAAGAAAACAGAGGTGTTTTTTGCGAAGTGCCTACCTGTAGATTTTGGCCTCTAGCTCAGCCGGCACCTAGGGAAACCTCCCAAACCTGTGCATTTCTGAAAACTAGAGACCTAGGGGAATCCAAGATGGGGTGACTTGCGGGGCTCGGACCAGGTTCTGTTACCCAGAATCCTTTGCAAACCTCAAAATTTGGCTAAAAAAACACATGTTCCTAACATTTATGTGGCAGAAAGTTCTGGAATCTGAGAGGAGCCACAAATTTCCTTCCACCCAGCGTTCCCCCAAGTCTCCCGATAAAAATGATACCTCACTTGTGTGGGTAGGCCTAGCGCCCGCGACAGGAAACACCCCAAAGCGCAACATGGACACATCCAAATTTTTGGAAGAAAACAGAGGTGTTTTTTGCGAAGTGCCTACCTGTAGATTTTGGCCTCTAGCTCAGCCGGCACCTAGGGAAACCTACCAAACCTGTGCATTTCTGAAAACTAGAGACCTAGGGGAATCCAAGATGGGGTGACTTGCGGGGCTCGGACCAGGTTCTGTTACCCAGAATCCTTTGCAAACCTCAAAATCTGGCTAAAAAAACACATGTTCCTCACATTTATGTGGCAGAAAGTTCTGGAATCTGAGAGGAGCCACAAATTTCCTTCCACCCAGCGTTCCCCCAAGTCTCCCGATAAAAATGATACCTCACTTGTGTGGGTAGGCCTAGCGCCAGCGACAGGAAACACCCCAAAGCGCAACATGGACACATCCAAATTTTTTGAAGAAAACAGAGGTGTTTTTTGCGAAGTGCCTACCTGTAGATTTTGGCCTCTAGCTCAGCCGGCACCTAGGGAAACCTCCCAAACCTGTGCATTTCTGAAAACTAGAGACCTAGGGGAATCCAAGATGGGGTGACTTGCGGGGCTCGGACCAGGTTCTGTTACCCAGAATCCTTTGCAAACCTCAAAATTTGGCTAAAAAAACACATGTTCCTCACATTTCTGTGGCAGAAAGTTCTGGAATCTGAGAGGAGCCACAAATTTCCTTCCACCCAGCGTTCCCCCAAGTCTCCCGATAAAAATGATACCTCACTTGTGTGGGTAGGCCTAGCGCCCGCGACAGGAAACACCCCAAAGCGCAACATGGACACATCCAAATTTTTGGAAGAAAACAGAGGTGTTTTTTGCGAAGTGCCTATCTGTAGATTTTGGCCTCTAGCTCAGCCGGCACCTAGGGAAACCTACCAAACCTGTGCATTTCTGAAAACTAGAGACCTAGGGGAATCTAAGGAGGGGTGACTTGCGGGGCTCGGACCAGGTTCTGTTACCCAGAATCCTTTGCAAACCTCAAAATCTGGCTAAAAAAACACATGTTCCTCACATTTCTGTGGCAGAAAGTTCTGGAATCTGAGAGGAGCCACAAATTTCCTTCCACCCAGCGTTCCCCCAAGTCTCCCGATAAAAATGATACCTCACTTGTGTGGGTAGGCCTAGCGCCCGCGACAGGAAACACCCCAAAGCGCAACATGGACACATCCAAATTTTTGGAAGAAAACAGAGGTGTTTTTTGCGAAGTGCCTATCTGTAAATTTTGGCCTCTAGCTCAGCCGGCACCTAGGGAAACCTACCAAACCTGTGCATTTCTGAAAACTAGAGACCTAGGGGAATCCAAGATGAGGTGACTTGCGGGGCTCGGACCAGGTTCTGTTACCCAGAATCCTTTGCAAACCTCAAAATTTGGCTAAAAAAACACATGTTCCTCACATTTCTGTGGCAGAAAGTTCTGGAATCTGAGAGGAGCCACAAATTTCCTTCCAGCCAGCGTTCCCCCAAGTCTCCCGATAAAAATGATACCTCACTTGTGTGGGAAGGCCTAGCGCCCGCGACAGGAAACACCCCAAAGCGCAACGTGGACACATCCACATTTTTGAAAGAAAACAGAGGTGTTTTTTGCGAAGTGCCTATCTGTAGATTTTGGCCTCTAGCTCAGCTGGCACCTAGGGAAACCTACCAAACCTGTGCATTTCTGAAAACTAGAGACCTAGGGGAATCCAAGATGGGGTGACTTGCGGGGCTCGGACCAGGTACTGTTACCCAGAATACTTTGCAAACCTCAAAATCTGGCTAAAAAAACACATGTTCCTCACATTTATGTGGCAGAAAGTTCTGGAATCTGAGAGGAGCCACGAATTTCCTTCCACCCAGCGTTCCCCCAAGTCTCCCGATAAAAATGATACCTCACTTGTGTGGGTAGGCCTAGCGCCCGCGACAGGAAACACCCCAAAGCGCAACATGGACACATCCAAATTTTTGGAAGAAAACACAGGTGTTTTTTGCGAAGTGCCTACCTGTAGATTTTGGCCTCTAGCTCAGCCGGCACCTAGGGAAACCGACCAAACCTGTGCATTTCTGAAAACTAGAGACCTAGGGGAATCCAAGATGGGGTGACTTGCGGGGCTCGGACCAGGTTCTGTTACCCAGAATCCTTTGCAAACCTCAAAATTTGGCTAAAAAAAAACATGTTCCTCACATTTCTGTGGCAGAAAGTTCTGGAATCTGAGAGGAGCCACATATTTCCTTCCACCCAGCGTTCCCCCAAGTCTCCCAATAAAAATGATACCTCACTTGTGTGGGAAGGCCTAGCGCCCGCGACAGGAAACGCCCCAAAGCGCAACGTGGACACATCCACATTTTTGAAAGAAAACAGAGGTGTTTTTTGCGAAGTGCCTATCTGTAGATTTTGGCCTCTAGCTCAGCCGGCACCTAGGGAAACCTACCAAACCTGTGCATTTCTGAAAACTAGAGACCTAGGGGAATCCAAGATGGGGTGACTTGCGGGGCTCGGACCAGGTTCTGTTACCCAGAATCCTTTGCAAACCTCAAAATCTGGCTAAAAAAACACATGTTCCTCACATTTATGTGGCAGAAAGTTCTGGAATCTGTGAGGAGCCACAAATTTCCTTCCACCCAGCGTTCCCCCAAGTCTCCCGATAAAAATGATACCTCACTTGTGTGGGTAGGCCTAGCGCCCGCGACAGGCAACACCCCAAAGCGCAACATGGACACATCCAAATTTTTGGAAGAAAACAGAGGTGTTTTTTGCGAAGTGCCTACCTGTAGATTTTGGCCTCTAGCTCAGCCGGCACCTAGGGAAACCTACCAAACCTGTGCATTTCTGAAAACTAGAGACCTAGGGGAATCCAAGATGGGGTGACTTGCGGGGCTCGGACCAGGTTCTGTTACCCAGAATCCTTTGCAAACCTCAAAATCTGGCTAAAAAAACACATGTTCCTCACATTTATGTGGCAGAAAGTTCTGGAATCTGTGAGGAGCCACAAATTTCCTTCCACCCAGCGTTCCCCCAAGTCTCCCGATAAAAATGATACCTCACTTGTGTGGGTAGGCCTAGCGCCCGCGACAGGAAACACCCCAAAGCGCAACATGGACACATCCAAATTTTTGGAAGAAAACAGAGGTGTTTTTTGCGAAGTGCCTACCTGTAGATTTTGGCCTCTAGCTCAACCGGCACCTAGGGAAACCGACCAAACCTGTGCATTTCTGAAAACTAGAGACCTAGGGGAATCCAAGATGGGGTGACTTGCGTGGCTCGGACCAGGTTCTGTTACCCAGATTCCTTTGCAAACCTCAAAATTTGGCTAAAAAAACACATGTTCCTCACATTTCTGTGGCAGAAAGTTCTGGAATCTGAGAGGAGCCACAAATTTCCTTCCACCCAGCGTTCCCCCAAGTCTCCCGATAAAAATGATACCTCACTTGTGTGGGTAGGCCTAGCGCCCGCGACAGGCAACACCCCAAAGCGCAACATGGACACATCCAAATTTTTGGAAGAAAAGAGAGGTGTTTTTTGCGAAGTGCCTACCTGTAGATTTTGGCCTCTAGCTCAGCCGGCACCTAGGGAAACCTACCAAACCTGTGCATTTCTGAAAACTAGAGACCTAGGGGAATCCAAGATGGGGTGACTTGCGGGGCTCGGACCAGGTTCTGTAACCCAGAATCCTTTGCAAACCTCAAAATCTGGCTAAAAAAACACATGTTCCTCACATTTATGTGGCAGAAAGTTCTGGAATTTGAGAGGAGCCACAAATTTCCTTCCACCCAGCGTTCCCCCAAGTCTCCCGATAAAAATGATACCTCATTTGTGTGGGTAGGCCTAGCGCCCGCGACAGGAAACACCCCAAAGCGCAACATGGACACATCCAAATTTTTGGAAGAAAACACAGGTTTTTTTTGCGAAGTGCCTACCTGTAGATTTTGGCCTCTAGCTCAGCCGGCACCTAGGGAAACCGACCAAACCTGTGCATTTCTGAAAACTAGAGACCTAGGGGAATCCAAGATGGGGTGACTTGCGGGGCTCGGACCAGGTTCTGTTACCCAGAATCCTTTGCAAACCTCAAAATTTGGCTAAAAAAAAACATGTTCCTCACATTTCTGTGGCAGAAAGTTCTGGAATCTGAGAGGAGCCACATATTTCCTTCCACCCAGCGTTCCCCCAAGTCTCCCGATAAAAATGATACCTCACTTGTGTGGGAAGGCCTAGCGCCCGCGACAGGAAACGCCCCAAAGCGCAACGTGGACACATCCACATTTTTGAAAGAAAACAGAGGTGTTTTTTGCGAAGTGCCTATCTGTAGATTTTGGCCTCTAGCTCAGCCGGCACCTAGGGAAACCTACCAAACCTGTGCATTTCTGAAAACTAGAGACCTAGGGGAATCCAAGATGGGGTGACTTGCGGGGCTCGGACCAGGTTCTGTTACCCAGAATCCTTTGCAAACCTCAAAATCTGGCTAAAAAAACACATGTTCCTCACATTTATGTGGCAGAAAGTTCTGGAATCTGTGAGGAGCCACAAATTTCCTTCCACCCAGCGTTCCCCCAAGTCTCCCGATAAAAATGATACCTCACTTGTGTGGGTAGGCCTAGCGCCCGCGACAGGCAACACCCCAAAGCGCAACATGGACACATCCAAATTTTTGGAAGAAAACAGAGGTGTTTTTTGCGAAGTGCCTACCTGTAGATTTTGGCCTCTAGCTCAGCCGGCACCTAGGGAAACCTACCAAACCTGTGCATTTCTGAAAACTAGAGACCTAGGGGAATCCAAGATGGGGTGACTTGCAGGCTCGGACCAGGTTCTGTTACCCAGATTCCTTTGCAAACCTCAAAATTTGGCTAAAAAAACACATGTTCCTCACATTTCTGTGGCAGAAAGTTCTGGAATCTGAGAGGAGCCACAAATTTCCTTCCACCCAGCGTTCCCCCAAGTCTCCCGATAAAAATGATACCTCACTTGTGTGGGTAGGCCTAGCGCCCGCGACAGGCAACACCCCAAAGCGCAACATGGACACATCCAAATTTTTTGGAAGAAAAGAGAGGTGTTTTTTGCGAAGTGCCTACCTGTAGATTTTGGCCTCTAGCTCAGCCGGCACCTAGGGAAACCTACCAAACCTGTGCATTTCTGAAAACTAGAGACCTAGGGGAATCCAAGATGGGGTGACTTGCGGGGCTCGGACCAGGTTCTGTTACCCAGAATCCTTTGCAAACCTCAAAATCTGGCTAAAAAAACACATGTTCCTCACATTTATGTGGCAGAAAGTTCTGGAATTTGAGAGGAGCCACAAATTTCCTTCCACCCAGCGTTCCCCCAAGTCTCCCGATAAAAATGATACCTCATTTGTGTGGGTAGGCCTAGCGCCCGCGACAGGAAACACCCCAAAGCGCAACATGGACACATCCAAATTTTTGGAAGAAAACACAGGTGTTTTTTGCGAAGTGCCTACCTGTAGATTTTGGCCTCTAGCTCAGCCGGCACCTAGGGAAACCGACCAAACCTGTGCATTTCTGAAAACTAGAGACCTAGGGGAATCCAAGATGGGGTGACTTGCGGGGCTCGGACCAGGTTCTGTTACCCAGAATCCTTTGCAAACCTCAAAATTTGGCTAAAAAAACACATGTTCCTCACATTTCTGTGGCAGAAAGTTCTGGAATCTGAGAAGAGCCACATATTTCCTTCCACCCAGCGTTCCCCCAAGTCTCCCGATAAAAATGATACCTCACTTGTGTGGGAAGGCCTAGCGCCCGCGACAGGAAACGCCCCAAAGCGCAACGTGGACACATCCACATTTTTGAAAGAAAACAGAGGTGTTTTTTGCGAAGTGCCTACCTGTAGATTTTGGCCTCTAGCTCAGCCGGCACCTAGGGAAACCTCCCAAACCTGTGCATTTCTGAAAACTAGAGACCTAGGGGAATCCAAGATGGGGTGACTTGCGGGGCTCGGACCAGGTTCTGTTACCCAGAATCCTTTGCAAACCTCAAAATGTGGCTAAAAAAACACATGTTCCTCACATTTCTGTGGCAGAAAGTTCTGGAATCTGAGAGGAGCCACAAATTTCCTTCCACCCAGCGTTCCCCCAAGTCTCCCGATAAAAATGATACCTCACTTGTGTGGGTAGGCCTAGCGCCCGCGACAGGAAACACCCCAAAGCGCAACATGGACACATCCAAATTTTTGGAAGAAAACACAGGTGTTTTTTGCGAAGTGCCGACCTGTAGATTTTGGCCTCTAGCTCAGCCGGCACCTAGGGAAACCGACCAAACCTGTGCATTTCTGAAAACTAGAGACCTAGGGGAATCCAAGATGGGGTGACTTGCGGGGCTCGGACCAGGTTCTGTTACCCAGAATCCTTTGCAAACCTCAAAATTTGGCTAAAAAAACACATGTTCCTCACATTTCTGTGGCAGAAAGTTCTGGAATCTGAGAGGAGCCACATATTTCCTTCCACCCAGCGTTCCCCCAAGTCTCCCGATAAAAATGATACCTCACTTGTGTGGGAAGGCCTAGCGCCCGCGACAGGAAACGCCCCAAAGCGCAACGTGGACACATCCACATTTTTGAAAGAAAACAGAGGTGTTTTTTGCGAAGTGCCTACCTGTAGATTTTGGCCTCTAGCTCAGCCGGCACCTAGGGAAACCTCCCAAACCTGTGCATTTCTGAAAACTAGAGACCTAGGGGAATCCAAGATGGGGTGACTTGCGGGGCTCGGACCAGGTTCTGTTACCCAGAATCCTTTGCAAACCTCAAAATTTGGCTAATAAAACACATGTTCCTCACATTTCTGTGGCAGAAAGTTCTGGAATCTGAGAGGAGCCACACATTTCCTTCCACCCAGCGTTCCCCCAAGTCTCCCGATAAAAATTATACCTCACTTGTGTGGGTAGGCCTAGCGCCCGCAACAGGAAACACCCCAAAGCGCAACATGGACACATCCAAATTTTTGGAAGAAAACAGAGGTGTTTTTTGCGAAGTGCCTACCTGTAGATTTTGGCCTCTAGCTCAGCCGGCACCTAGGGAAACCTCCCAAACCTGTGCATTTCTGAAAACTAGAGACCTAGGGGAATCCAAGATGGGGTGACTTGCGGGGCTCGGACCAGGTTCTGTTACCCAGAATCCTTTGCAAACCTCAAAATTTGGCTAAAAAAACACATGTTCCTCACATTTCTGTGGCAGAAAGTTCTGGAATCTGAGAGGAGCCACAAATTTCCTTCCACCCAGCGTTCCCCCAAGTCTCCCGATAAAAATGATACCTCACTTGTGTGGGTAGGCCTAGCGCCCGCGACAGGAAACACCCCAAAGCGCAACATGGACACATCCAAATTTTTGGAAGAAAACAGAGGTGTTTTTTGCGAAGTGCCTACCTGTAGATTTTGGCCTCTAGCTCAGCCGGCACCTAGGGAAACCTCCCAAACCTGTGCATTTCTTCAAACTAGAGACCTAGGGGAATCTAAGGAGGGGTGACTTGCGGGGCTCGGACCAGGTTCTGTTACCCAGAATCCTTTGCAAACCTCAAAATTTGGCTAAAAAAACACATGTTCCTCACATTTCTGTGGCAGAAAGTTCTGGAATCTGAGAGGAGCCACAAATTTCCTTCCACCCAGCGTTCCCCCAAGTCTCCCGATAAAAATGATACCTCACTTGTGTGGGTAGGCCTAGCGCCCGCGACAGGAAACACCCCAAAGCGCAATATGGACACATCCAAATTTTTGGAAGAAAACAGAGGTGTTTTTTGCGAAGTGCCTACCTGTAGATTTTGGCCTCTAGCTCAGCCGGCACCTAGGGAAACCTCCCAAACCTGTGCATTTCTTCAAACTAGAGACCTAGGGGAATCCAAGATGAGGTGACTTGCGGGGCTCGGACCAGGTTCTGTTACCCAGAATCCTTTGCAAACCTCAAGATTTGGCTAAAAAAAAACATGTTCCACACATTTCTGTGGCAGAAAGTTCTGGAATCTGAGAGGAGCCACAAATTTCCTTCCACCCAGCGTTCCCCCAAGTCTCCCGATAAAAATGATACCTCACTTGTGTGGGTAGGCCTAGCGCCCGCGACAGGAAACGCCCCAAAGTGCAACGTGGACACATCCACATTTTTGAAAGAAAACAGAGGTGTTTTTTGCGAAGTGCCTATCTGTAAATTTTGGCCTCTAGCTCAGCCGGCACCTAGGGAAACCTACCAAACCTGTGCATTTCTGAAAACTAGAGACCTAGGGGAATCCAAGATGAGGTGACTTGCGGGGCTCGGACCAGGTTCTGTTACCCAGAATCCTTTGCAAACCTCAAAATTTGGCTAAAAAAACACATGTTCCTCACATTTCTGTGGCAGAAAGTTCTGGAATCTGAGAGGAGCCACAAATTTCCTTCCAGCCAGCGTTCCCCCAAGTCTCCCGATAAAAATGATACCTCACTTGTGTGGGAAGGCCTAGCGCCCGCGACAGGAAACACCCCAAAGCGCAACGTGGACACATCCACATTTTTGAAAGAAAACAGAGGTGTTTTTTGCGAAGTGCCTATCTGTAGATTTTGGCCTCTAGCTCAGCTGGCACCTAGGGAAACCTACCAAACCTGTGCATTTCTGAAAACTAGAGACCTAGGGGAATCCAAGATGGGGTGACTTGCGGGGCTCGGACCAGGTACTGTTACCCAGAATCCTTTGCAAACCTCAAAATCTGGCTAAAAAAACACATGTTCCTCACATTTATGTGGCAGAAAGTTCTGGAATATGAGAGGAGCCACGAATTTCCTTCCACCCAGCGTTCCCCCAAGTCTCCCGATAAAAATGATACCTCACTTGTGTGGGTAGGCCTAGCGCCCGCGACAGGAAACACCCCAAAGCGCAACATGGACACATCCAAATTTTTGGAAGAAAACACAGGTGTTTTTTGCGAAGTGCCTACCTGTAGATTTTGGCCTCTAGCTCAGCCGGCACCTAGGGAAACCGACCAAACCTGTGCATTTCTGAAAACTAGAGACCTAGGGGAATCCAAGATGGGGTGACTTGCGGGGCTCGGACCAGGTTCTGTTACCCAGAATCCTTTGCAAACCTCAAAATTTGGCTAAAAAAAAACATGTTCCTCACATTTCTGTGGCAGAAAGTTCTGGAATCTGAGAGGAGCCACATATTTCCTTCCACCCAGCGTTCCCCCAAGTCTCCCGATAAAAATGATACCTCACTTGTGTGGGAAGGCCTAGCGCCCGCGACAGGAAACGCCCCAAAGCGCAACGTGGACACATCCACATTTTTGAAAGAAAACAGAGGTGTTTTTTGCGAAGTGCCTATCTGTAGATTTTGGCCTCTAGCTCAGCCGGCACCTAGGGAAACCTACCAAACCTGTGCATTTCTGAAAACTAGAGACCTAGGGGAATCCAAGATGGGGTGACTTGCGGGGCTCGGACCAGGTTCTGTTACCCAGAATCCTTTGCAAACCTCAAAATTTGGCTAAAAAAAAACATGTTCCTCACATTTCTGTGGCAGAAAGTTCTGGAATCTGAGAGGAGCCACATATTTCCTTCCACCCAGCGTTCCCCCAAGTCTCCCGATAAAAATGATACCTCACTTGTGTGGGAAGGCCTAGCGCCCGCGACAGGAAACGCCCCAAAGCGCAACGTGGACACATCCACATTTTTGAAAGAAAACAGAGGTGTTTTTTGCGAAGTGCCTATCTGTAGATTTTGGCCTCTAGCTCAGCCGGCACCTAGGGAAACCTACCAAACCTGTGCATTTCTGAAAACTAGAGACCTAGGGGAATCCAAGATGGGGTGACTTGCGGGGCTCGGACCAGGTTCTGTTACCCAGAATCCTTTGCAAACCTCAAAATCTGGCAAAAAAAACACATGTTCCTCACATTTATGTGGCAGAAAGTTCTGGAATCTGTGAGGAGCCACAAATTTCCTTCCACCCAGCGTTCCCCCAAGTCTCCCGATAAAAATGATACCTCACTTGTGTGGGTAGGCCTAGCGCCCGCGACAGGCAACACCCCAAAGCGCAACATGGACACATCCAAATTTTTGGAAGAAAACAGAGGTGTTTTTTGCGAAGTGCCTACCTGTAGATTTTGGCCTCTAGCTCAGCCGGCACCTAGGGAAACCTACCAAACCTGTGCATTTCTGAAAACTAGAGACCTAGGGGAATCCAAGATGGGGTGACTTGCGGGGCTCGGACCAGGTTCTGTTACCCAGAATCCTTTGCAAACCTCAAAATCTGGCTAAAAAAACACATGTTCCTCACATTTATGTGGCAGAAAGTTCTGGAATCTGTGAGGAGCCACAAATTTCCTTCCACCCAGCGTTCCCCCAAGTCTCCCGATAAAAATGATACCTCACTTGTGTGGGTAGGCCTAGCGCCCGCGACAGGAAACACCCCAAAGCGCAACATGGACACATCCAAATTTTTGGAAGAAAACAGAGGTGTTTTTTGCGAAGTGCCTACCTGTAGATTTTGGCCTCTAGCTCAACCGGCACCTAGGGAAACCGACCAAACCTGTGCATTTCTGAAAACTAGAGACCTAGGGGAATCCAAGATGGGGTGACTTGCGGGGCTCGGACCAGGTTCTGTTACCCAGATTCCTTTGCAAACCTCAAAATTTGGCTAAAAAAACACATGTTCCTCACATTTCTGTGGCAGAAAGTTCTGGAATCTGAGAGGAGCCACAAATTTCCTTCCACCCAGCGTTCCCCCAAGTCTCCCGATAAAAATGATACCTCACTTGTGTGGGTAGGCCTAGCGCCCGCGACAGGCAACACCCCAAAGCGCAACATGGACACATCCAAATTTTTGGAAGAAAAGAGAGGTGTTTTTTGCGAAGTGCCTACCTGTAGATTTTGGCCTCTAGCTCAGCCGGCACCTAGGGAAACCTACCAAACCTGTGCATTTCTGAAAACTAGAGACCTAGGGGAATCCAAGATGGGGTGACTTGCGGGGCTCGGACCAGGTTCTGTTACCCAGAATCCTTTGCAAACCTCAAAATCTGGCTAAAAAAACACATGTTCCTCACATTTATGTGGCAGAAAGTTCTGGAATTTGAGAGGAGCCACAAATTTCCTTCCACCCAGCGTTCCCCCAAGTCTCCCGATAAAAATGATACCTCATTTGTGTGGGTAGGCCTAGCGCCCGCGACAGGAAACACCCCAAAGCGCAACATGGACACATCCAAATTTTTGGAAGAAAACACAGGTGTTTTTTGCGAAGTGCCTACCTGTAGATTTTGGCCTCTAGCTCAGCCGGCACCTAGGGAAACCGACCAAACCTGTGCATTTCTGAAAACTAGAGACCTAGGGGAATCCAAGATGGGGTGACTTGCGGGGCTCGGACCAGGTTCTGTTACCCAGAATCCTTTGCAAACCTCAAAATTTGGCTAAAAAAACACATGTTCCTCACATTTCTGTGGCAGAAAGTTCTGGAATCTGAGAGGAGCCACATATTTCCTTCCACCCAGCGTTCCCCCAAGTCTCCCGATAAAAATGATACCTCACTTGTGTGGGAAGGCCTAGCGCCCGCGACAGGAAACGCCCCAAAGCGCAACGTGGACACATCCACATTTTTGAAAGAAAACAGAGGTGTTTTTTGCGAAGTGCCTACCTGTAGATTTTGGCCTCTAGCTCAGCCGGCACCTAGGGAAACCGACCAAACCTGTGCATTTCTGAAAACTAGAGACCTAGGGGAATCCAAGATGGGGTGACTTGCGGGGCTCGGACCAGGTTCTGTTACCCAGAATCCTTTGCAAACCTCAAAATTTGGCTAAAAAAACACATGTTCCTCACATTTCTGTGGCAGAAAGTTCTGGAATCTGAGAGGAGCCACAAATTTCCTTCCACCCAGCGTTCCCCCAAGTCTCCCGATAAAAATGATACCTCACTTGTGTGGGTAGGGCTAGCGCCCGCGACAGGAAACACCCCAAAGCGCAACATGGACACATCCAAATTTTTGGAAGAAAACACAGGTGTTTTTTGCGAAGTGCCTACCTGTAGATTTTGGCCTCTAGCTCAGCCGGCACCTAGGGAAACCGACCAAACCTGTGCATTTCTGAAAACTAGAGACCTAGGGGAATCCAAGATGGGGTGACTTGCGGGGCTCGGACCAGGTTCTGTTACCCAGAATCCTTTGCAAACCTCAAAATTTGGCTAAAAAAACACATGTTCCTCACATTTCTGTGGCAGAAAGTTCTGGAATCTGAGAGGAGCCACATATTTCCTTCCACCCAGCGTTCCCCCAAGTCTCCCGATAAAAATGATACCTCACTTGTGTGGGAAGGCCTAGCGCCCGCGACAGGAAACGCCCCAAAGCGCAACGTGGACACATCCACATTTTTGAAAGAAAACAGAGGTGTTTTTTGCGAAGTGCCTACCTGTAGATTTTGGCCTCTAGCTCAGCCGGCACCTAGGGAAACCTCCCAAACCTGTGCATTTCTGAAAACTAGAGACCTAGGGGAATCCAAGATGGGGTGACTTGCGGGGCTCGGACCAGGTTCTGTTACCCAGAATCCTTTGCAAACCTCAAAATTTGGCTAAAAAAACACATGTTCCTCACATTTCTGTGGCAGAAAGTTCTGGAATCTGAGAGGAGCCACAAATTTCCTTCCACCCAGCGTTCCCCCAAGTCTCCCGATAAAAATGATACCTCACTTGTGTGGGTAGGCCTAGCGCCCGCGACAGGAAACACCCCAAAGCGCAACATGGACACATCCACATTTTTGGAAGAAAACAGAGGTGTTTTTTGCGAAGTGCCTACCTGTAGATTTTGGCCTCTAGCTCAGCCGGCACCTAGGGAAACCTACCAAACCTGTGCATTTCTGAAAACTAGAGACCTTGGGGAATCCAAGATGGGGTGACTTGCGGGGCTCGGACCAGGTTCTGTTACCCAGAATCCTTTGCAAACCTCAAAATCTGGCTAAAAAAACACATGTTCCTCACATTTATGTGGCAGAAAGTTCTGGAATCTGAGAGGAGCCACAAATTTCCTTCCACCCAGCGTTCCCCCAAGTCTCCCGATAAAAATGATACCTCACTTGTGTGGGTAGGCCTAGCGCCCGCGACAGGAAACACCCCAAAGCGCAACATGGACACATCCAAATTTTTGGAAGAAAACAGAGGTGTTTTTTGCGAAGTGCCTACCTGTAGATTTTGGCCTCTAGCTCAGCCGGCACCTAGGGAAACCTCCCAAACCTGTGCATTTCTGAAAACTAGAGACCTAGGGGAATCCAAGATGGGGTGACTTGCGGGGCTCGGACCAGGTTCTGTTACCCAGATTCCTTTGCAAACCTCAAAATTTGGCTAAAAAAACACATGTTCCTCACATTTCTGTGGCAGAAAGTTCTGGAATCTGAGAGGAGCCACAAATTTCCTTCCACCCAGCGTTCCCCCAAGTCTCCCGATAAAAATGATACCTCACTTGTGTGGGTAGGCCTAGCGCCCGCGACAGGCAACACCCCAAAGCGCAACATGGACACATCCAAATTTTTGGAAGAAAACACAGGTGTTTTTTGCGAAGTGCCTACCTGTAGATTTTGGCCTCTAGCTCAGCCGGCACCTAGGGAAACCGACCAAACCTGTGCATTTCTGAAAACTAGAGACCTAGGGGAATCCAAGATGGGGTGACTTGCGGGGCTCGGACCAGGTTCTGTTACCCAGAATCCTTTGCAAACCTCAAAATTTGGCTAAAAAAACACATGTTCCTCACATTTCTGTGGCAGAAAGTTCTGGAATCTGAGAGGAGCCACATATTTCCTTCCACCCAGCGTTCCCCCAAGTCTCCCGATAAAAATGATACCTCACTTGTGTGGGAAGGCCTAGCGCCCGCGACAGGAAACGCCCCAAAGCGCAACGTGGACACATCCACATTTTTGAAAGAAAACAGAGGTGTTTTTTGCGAAGTGCCTACCTGTAGATTTTGGCCTCTAGCTCAGCCGGCACCTAGGGAAACCTCCCAAACCTGTGCATTTCTGAAAACTAGAGACCTAGGGGAATCCAAGATGGGGTGACTTGCGGGGCTCGGACCAGGTTCTGTTACCCAGAATCCTTTGCAAACCTCAAAATTTGGCTAAAAAAACACATGTTCCTCACATTTCTGTGGCAGAAAGTTCTGGAATCTGAGAGGAGCCACAAATTTCCTTCCACCCAGCGTTCCCCCAAGTCTCCCGATAAAAATGATACCTCACTTGTGTGGGTAGGCCTAGCGCCCGCGACAGGAAACACCCCAAAGCGCAACATGGACACATCCACATTTTTGGAAGAAAACAGAGGTGTTTTTTGCGAAGTGCCTACCTGTAGATTTTGGCCTCTAGCTCAGCCGGCACCTAGGGAAACCTACCAAACCTGTGCATTTCTGAAAACTAGAGACCTAGGGGAATCCAAGATGGGGTGACTTGCGGGGCTCGGACCAGGTTCTGTTACCCAGAATCCTTTGCAAACCTCAAAATCTGGCTAAAAAAACACATGTTCCTCACATTTATGTGGCAGAAAGTTCTGGAATCTGAGAGGAGCCACAAATTTCCTTCCACCCAGCGTTCCCCCAAGTCTCCCGATAAAAATGATACCTCACTTGTGTGGGTAGGCCTAGCGCCCGCGACAGGAAACACCCCAAAGCGCAACATGGACACATCCAAATTTTTGGAAGAAAACAGAGGTGTTTTTTGCGAAGTGCCTACCTGTAGATTTTGGCCTCTAGCTCAGCCGGCACCTAGGGAAACCTCCCAAACCTGTGCATTTCTGAAAACTAGAGACCTAGGGGAATCCAAGATGGGGTGACTTGCGGGGCTCGGACCAGGTTCTGTTACCCAGAATCCTTTGCAAACCTCAAAATTTGGCTAAAAAAACACATGTTCCTCACATTTCTGTGGCAGAAAGTTCTGGAATCTGAGAGGAGCCACAAATTTCCTTCCACCCAGCGTTCCCCCAAGTCTCCCGATAAAAATGATACCTCACTTGTGTGGGTAGGCCTAGCGCCCGCGACAGGAAACACCCCAAAGCGCAACATGGACACATCCAAATTTTTGGAAGAAAACAGAGGTGTTTTTTGCGAAGTGCCTATCTGTAGATTTTGGCCTCTAGCTCAGCCGGCACCTAGGGAAACCTACCAAACCTGTGCATTTCTGAAAACTAGAGACCTAGGGGAATCTAAGGAGGGGTGACTTGCGGGGCTCGGACCAGGTTCTGTTACCCAGAATCCTTTGCAAACCTCAAAATCTGGCTAAAAAAACACATGTTCCTCACATTTCTGTGGCAGAAAGTTCTGGAATCTGAGAGGAGCCACAAATTTCCTTCCACCCAGCGTTCCCCCAAGTCTCCCGATAAAAATGATACCTCACTTGTGTGGGTAGGCCTAGCGCCCGCGACAGGAAACACCCCAAAGCGCAACATGGACACATCCAAATTTTTGGAAGAAAACAGAGGTGTTTTTTGCGAAGTGCCTACCTGTAGATTTTGGCCTCTAGCTCAGCCGGCACCTAGGGAAACCTACCAAACCTGTGCATTTCTGAAAACTAGAGACCTAGGGGAATCCAAGATGGGGTGACTTGCGGGGCTCGGACCAGGTTCTGTTACCCAGAATCCTTTGCAAACCTCAAAATCTGGCTAAAAAAACACATGTTCCTCACATTTATGTGGCAGAAAGTTCTGGAATTTGAGAGGAGCCACAAATTTCCTTCCACCCAGCGTTCCCCCAAGTCTCCCGATAAAAATGATACCTCACTTGTGTGGGTAGGCCTAGCGCCCGCGACAGGAAACACCCCAAAGCGCAACATGGACACATCCAAATTTTTGGAAGAAAACAGAAGTGTTTTTTGCGAAGTGCCTACCTGTAGATTTTGGCCTCTAGCTCAGCCGGCACCTAGGGAAACCTACCAAACCTGTGCATTTCTGAAAACTAGAGACCTAGGGGAATCCAAGATTGGGTGACTTGCGGGGCTCGGACCAGGTTCTGTTACCCAGAATCCTTTGCAAACCTCAAAATTTGGCTAATAAAACACATGTTCCTCACATTTCTGTGGCAGAAAGTTCTGGAATCTGAGAGGAGCCACAAATTTCCTTCCACCCAGCGTTCCCCCAAGTCTCCCGATAAAAATGATACCTCACTTGTGTGGGTAGGCCTAGCGCCCGCAACAGGAAACACCCTAAAGCGCAACATGGACACATCCAAATTTTTGGAAGAAAACAGAGGTGTTTTTTGCGAAGTGCCTACCTGTAGATTTTGGCCTCTAGCTCAGCCGGCACCTAGGGAAACCTCCCAAACCTGTGCATTTCTGAAAACTAGAGACCTAGGGGAATCCAAGATGGGGTGACTTGCGGGGCTCGGACCAGGTTCTGTTACCCAGAATCCTTTGCAAACCTCAAAATTTGGCTAAAAAAACACATGTTCCTCACATTTATGTGGCAGAAAGTTCTGGAATCTGAGAGGAGCCACAAATTTCCTTCCACCCAGCGTTCCCCCAAGTCTCCCGATAAAAATGATACCTCACTTGTGTGGGTAGGCCTAGCGCCCGCGACAGGAAACACCCCAAAGCGCAACATGGACACATCCAAATTTTTGGAAGAAAACAGAGGTGTTTTTTGCGAAGTGCCTACCTGTAGATTTTGGCCTCTAGCTCAGCCGGCACCTAGGGAAACCTACCAAACCTGTGCATTTCTGAAAACTAGAGACCTAGGGGAATCCAAGATGGGGTGACTTGCGGGGCTCGGACCAGGTTCTGTTACCCAGAATCCTTTGCAAACCTCAAAATCTGGCTAAAAAAACACATGTTCCTCACATTTATGTGGCAGAAAGTTCTGGAATCTGAGAGGAGCCACAAATTTCCTTCCACCCAGCGTTCCCCCAAGTCTCCCGATAAAAATGATACCTCACTTGTGTGGGTAGGCCTAGCGCCCGCGACAGGAAACACCCCAAAGCGCAACATGGACACATCCAAATTTTTGGAAGAAAACAGAGGTGTTTTTTGCGAAGTGCCTACCTGTAGATTTTGGCCTCTAGCTCAGCCGGCACCTAGGGAAACCTCCCAAACCTGTGCATTTCTGAAAACTAGAGACCTAGGGGAATCCAAGATGGGGTGACTTGCGGGGCTCGGACCAGGTTCTGTTACCCAGAATCCTTTGCAAACCTCAAAATTTGGCTAAAAAAACACATGTTCCTCACATTTCTGTGGCAGAAAGTTCTGGAATCTGAGAGGAGCCACAAATTTCCTTCCACCCAGCGTTCCCCCAAGTCTCCCGATAAAAATGATACCTCACTTGTGTGGGTAGGCCTAGCGCCCGCGACAGGAAACACCCCAAAGCGCAACATGGACACATCCAAATTTTTGGAAGAAAACAGAGGTGTTTTTTGCGAAGTGCCTATCTGTAGATTTTGGCCTCTAGCTCAGCCGGCACCTAGGGAAACCTACCAAACCTGTGCATTTCTGAAAACTAGAGACCTAGGGGAATCTAAGGAGGGGTGACTTGCGGGGCTCGGACCAGGTTCTGTTACCCAGAATCCTTTGCAAACCTCAAAATCTGGCTAAAAAAACACATGTTCCTCACATTTCTGTGGCAGAAAGTTCTGGAATCTGAGAGGAGCCACAAATTTCCTTCCACCCAGCGTTCCCCCAAGTCTCCCGATAAAAATGATACCTCACTTGTGTGGGTAGGCCTAGCGCCCGCGACAGGAAACACCCCAAAGCGCAACATGGACACATCCAAATTTTTGGAAGAAAACAGAGGTGTTTTTTGCGAAGTGCCTACCTGTAGATTTTGGCCTCTAGCTCAGCCGGCACCTAGGGAAACCTCCCAAACCTGTGCATTTCTGAAAACTAGAGACCTAGGGGAATCCAAGATGGGGTGACTTGCGGGGCTCGGACCAGGTTCTGTTACCCAGAATCCTTTGCAAACCTCAAAATTTGGCTAAAAAAACACATGTTCCTCACATTTCTGTGGCAGAAAGTTCTGGAATCTGAGAGGAGCCACAAATTTCCTTCCACCCAGCGTTCCCCCAAGTCTCCCGATAAAAATGATACCTCACTTGTGTGGGTAGGCCTAGCGCCCGCGACAGGAAACACCCCAAAGCGCAACATGGACACATCCAAATTTTTGGAAGAAAACAGAGGTGTTTTTTGCGAAGTGCCTACCTGTAGATTTTGGCCTCTAGCTCAGCCGGCACCTAGGGAAACCTCCCAAACCTGTGCATTTGTTCAAACTAGAGACCTAGGGGAATCTAAGGAGGGGTGACTTGCGGGGCTCGGACCAGGTTCTGTTACCCAGAATCCTTTGCAAACCTCAAAATTTGGCTAAAAAAACACATGTTCCTCACATTTCTGTGGCAGAAAGTTCTGGAATCTGAGAGGAGCCACAAATTTCCTTCCACCCAGCGTTCCCCCAGGTCTCCCGATAAAAATGATACCTCACTTGTGTGGGTAGGCCTAGCGCCCGCAACAGGAAACACCCCAAAGCGCAACATGGACACATCCAAATTTTTGGAAGAAAACAGAGGTGTTTTTTGCGAAGTGCCTACCTGTAGATTTTGGCCTCTAGCTCAGCCGGCACCTAGGGAAACCTACCAAACCTGTGCATTTCTGAAAACTAGAGACCTAGGGGAATCCAAGATGGGGTGACTTGCGGGGCTCGGACCAGGTTCTGTTACCCAGATTCCTTTGCAAACCTCAAAATTTGGCTAAAAAAACACATGTTCCTCACATTTCTGTGGCAGAAAGTTCTGGAATCTGAGAGGAGCCACAAATTTCCTTCCACCCAGCGTTCCCCCAAGTCTCCCGATAAAAATGATACCTCACTTGTGTGGGTAGGCCTAGCGCCCGCGACAGGAAACACCCCAAAGCGCAACATGGACACATCCAAATTTTTGGAAGAAAACAGAGGTGTTTTTTGCGAAGTGCCTACCTGTAGATTTTGGCCTCTAGCTCAGCCGGCACCTAGGGAAACCTCCCAAACCTGTGCATTTCTTCAAACTAGAGACCTAGGGGAATCCAAGATGAGGTGACTTGCGGGGCTCGGACCAGGTTCTGTTACCCAGAATCCTTTGCAAACCTCAAGATTTGGCTAAAAAAAAACATGTTCCACACATTTCTGTGGCAGAAAGTTCTGGAATCTGAGAGGAGCCACAAATTTCCTTCCACCCAGCGTTCCCCCAAGTCTCCCGATAAAAATGATACCTCACTTGTGTGGGTAGGCCTAGCGCCCGCGACAGGAAACGCCCCAAAGTGCAACGTGGACACATCCACATTTTTGAAAGAAAACAGAGGTGTTTTTTGCGAAGTGCCTATCTGTAAATTTTGGCCTCTAGCTCAGCCGGCACCTAGGGAAACCTACCAAACCTGTGCATTTCTGAAAACTAGAGACCTAGGGGAATCCAAGATGAGGTGACTTGCGGGGCTCGGACCAGGTTCTGTTACCCAGAATCCTTTGCAAACCTCAAAATTTGGCTAAAAAAACACATGTTCCTCACATTTCTGTGGCAGAAAGTTCTGGAATCTGAGAGGAGCCACAAATTTCCTTCCAGCCAGCGTTCCCCCAAGTCTCCCGATAAAAATGATACCTCACTTGTGTGGGAAGGCCTAGCGCCCGCGACAGGAAACACCCCAAAGCGCAACGTGGACACATCCACATTTTTTAAAGAAAACAGAGGTGTTTTTTGCGAAGTGCCTATCTGTAGATTTTGGCCTCTAGCTCAGCTGGCACCTAGGGAAACCTACCAAACCTGTGCATTTCTGAAAACTAGAGACCTAGGGGAATCCAAGATGGGGTGACTTGCGGGGCTCGGACCAGGTACTGTTACCCAGAATCCTTTGCAAACCTCAAAATCTGGCTAAAAAAACACATGTTCCTCACATTTATGTGGCAGAAAGTTCTCGAATCTGAGAGGAGCCACGAATTTCCTTCCACGCAGCGTTCCCCCAAGTCTCCCGATAAAAATGATACCTCACTTGTGTGGGTAGGCCTAGCGCCCGCGACAGGAAACACCCCAAAGCGCAACATGGACACATCCAAATTTTTGGAAGAAAACACAGGTGTTTTTTGCGAAGTGCCTACCTGTAGATTTTGGCCTCTAGCTCAGCCGGCACCTAGGGAAACCGACCAAACCTGTGCATTTCTGAAAACTAGAGACCTAGGGGAATCCAAGATGGGGTGACTTGCGGGGCTCGGACCAGGTTCTGTTACCCAGAATCCTTTGCAAACCTCAAAATTTGGCTAAAAAAAAACATGTTCCTCACATTTCTGTGGCAGAAAGTTCTGAAATCTGAGAGGAGCCACATATTTCCTTCCACCCAGCGTTCCCCCAAGTCTCCCGATAAAAATGATACCTCACTTGTGTGGGAAGGCCTAGCGCCCGCGACAGGAAACGCCCCAAAGCGCAACGTGGACACATCCACATTTTTGAAAGAAAACAGAGGTGTTTTTTGCGAAGTGCCTATCTGTAGATTTTGGCCTCTAGCTCAGCCGGCACCTAGGGAAACCTACCAAACCTGTGCATTTCTGAAAACTAGAGACCTAGGGGAATCCAAGATGGGGTGACTTGCGGGGCTCGTACCAGGTTCTGTTACCCAGAATCCTTTGCAAACCTCAAAATCTGGCTAAAAAAACACATGTTCCTCACATTTATGTGGCAGAAAGTTCTGGAATCTGTGAGGAGCCACAAATTTCCTTCCACCCAGCGTTCCCCCAAGTCTCCCGATAAAAATGATACCTCACTTGTGTGGGTAGGCCTAGCGCCCGCGACAGGCAACACCCCAAAGCGCAACATGGACACATCCAAATTTTTGGAAGAAAACAGAGGTGTTTTTTGCGAAGTGCCTACCTGTAGATTTTGGCCTCTAGCTCAGCCGGCACCTAGGGAAACCTACCAAACCTGTGCATTTCTGAAAACTAGAGACCTAGGGGAATCCAAGATGGGGTGACTTGCGGGGCTCGGACCAGGTTCTGTTACCCAGAATCCTTTGCAAACCTCAAAATCTGGCTAAAAAAACACATGTTCCTCACATTTATGTGGCAGAAAGTTCTGGAATCTGTGAGGAGCCACAAATTTCCTTCCACCCAGCGTTCCCCCAAGTCTCCCGATAAAAATGATACCTCACTTGTGTGGGTAGGCCTAGCGCCCGCGACAGGAAACACCCCAAAGCGCAACATGGACACATCCAAATTTTTGGAAGAAAACAGAGGTGTTTTTTGCGAAGTGCCTACCTGTAGATTTTGGCCTCTAGCTCAACCGGCACCTAGGGAAACCGACCAAACCTGTGCATTTCTGAAAACTAGAGACCTAGGGGAATCCAAGATGGGGTGACTTGCGGGGCTCGGACCAGGTTCTGCTACCCAGATTCCTTTGCAAACCTCAAAATTTGGCTAAAAAAACACATGTTCCTCACATTTCTGTGGCAGAAAGTTCTGGAATCTGAGAGGAGCCACAAATTTCCTTCCACCCAGCGTTCCCCCAAGTCTCCCGATAAAAATGATACCTCACTTGTGTGGGTAGGCCTAGCGCCCGCGACAGGCAACACCCCAAAGCGCAACATGGACACATCCAAATTTTTGGAAGAAAAGAGAGGTGTTTTTTGCGAAGTGCCTACCTGTAGATTCTGGCCTCTAGCTCAGCCGGCACCTAGGGAAACCTACCAAACCTGTGCATTTCTGAAAACTAGAGACCTAGGGGAATCCAAGATGGGGTGACTTGCGGGGCTCGGACCAGGTTCTGTTACCCAGAATCCTTTGCAAACCTCAAAATCTGGCTAAAAAAACACATGTTCCTCACATTTATGTGGCAGAAAGTTCTGGAATTTGAGAGGAGCCACAAATTTCCTTCCACCCAGCGTTCCCCCAAGTCTCCCGATAAAAATGATACCTCACTTGTGTGGGTAGGCCTAGCGCCCGCGACAGGAAACACCCCAAAGCGCAACATGGACACATCCAAATTTTTGGAAGAAAACACAGGTGTTTTTTGCGAAGTGCCTACCTGTAGATTTTGGCCTCTAGCTCAGCCGGCACCTAGGGAAACCGACCAAACCTGTGCATTTCTGAAAACTAGAGACCTAGGGGAATCCAAGATGGGGTGACTTGCGGGGCTCGGACCAGGTTCTGTTACCCAGAATCCTTTGCAAACCTCAAAATTTGGCTAAAAAAACACATGTTCCTCACATTTCTGTGGCAGAAAGTTCTGGAATCTGAGAGGAGCCACATATTTCCTTCCACCCAGCGTTCCCCCAAGTCTCCCGATAAAAATGATACCTCACTTGTGTGGGAAGGCCTAGCGCCCGCGACAGGAAACGCCCCAAAGCGCAACGTGGACACATCCACATTTTTGAAAGAAAACAGAGGTGTTTTTTGCGAAGTGCCTACCTGTAGATTTTGGCCTCTAGCTCAGCCGGCACCTAGGGAAACCTCCCAAACCTGTGCATTTCTGAAAACTAGAGACCTAGGGGAATCCAAGATGGGGTGACTTGCGGGGCTCGGACCAGGTTCTGTTACCCAGAATCCTTTGCAAACCTCAAAATTTGGCTAAAAAAACACATGTTCCTCACATTTCTGTGGCAGAAAGTTCTGGAATCTGAGAGGAGCCACAAATTTCCTTCCACCCAGCGTTCCCCCAAGTCTCCCGATAAAAATGATACCTCACTTGTGTGGGTAGGCCTAGCGCCCGCGACAGGAAACACCCCAAAGCGCAACATGGACACATCCAAATTTTTGGAAGAAAACAGAGGTGTTTTTTGCGAAGTGCCTACCTGTAGATTTTGGCCTCTAGCTCAGCCGGCACCTAGGGAAACCGACCAAACCTGTGCATTTCTGAAAACTAGAGACCTAGGGGAATCCAAGATGGGGTGACTTGCGGGGCTCGGACCAGGTTCTGTTACCCAGAATCCTTTGCAAACCTCAAAATTTGGCTAAAAAAACACATGTTCCTCACATTTCTGTGGCAGAAAGTTCAGGAATCTGAGAGGAGCCACATATTTCCTTCCACCCAGCGTTCCCCCAAGTCTCCCAATAAAAATGATACCTCACTTGTGTGGGAAGGCCTAGCGCCCGCGACAGGAAACGCCCCAAAGCGCAACGTGGACACATCCACATTTTTGAAAGAAAACAGAGGTGTTTTTTGCGAAGTGCCTACCTGTAGATTTTGGCCTCTAGCTCAGCCGGCACCTAGGGAAACCTCCCAAACCTGTGCATTTCTGAAAACTAGAGACCTAGGGGAATCCAAGATGGGGTGACTTGCGGGGCTCGGACCAGGTTCTGTTACCCAGAATCCTTTGCAAACCTCAAAATTTGGCTAAAAAAACACATGTTCCTCACATTTCTGTGGCAGAAAGTTCTGGAATCTGAGAGGAGCCACAAATTTCCTTCCACCCAGCGTTCCCCCAAGTCTCCCGATAAAAATGATACCTCACTTGTGTGGGTAGGCCTAGCGCCCGCGACAGGAAACACCCCAAAGCGCAACATGGACACATCCACATTTTTGGAAGAAAACAGAGGTGTTTTTTGCGAAGTGCCTACCTGTAGATTTTGGCCTCTAGCTCAGCCGGCACCTAGGGAAACCTACCAAACCTGTGCATTTCTGAAAACTAGAGACCTAGGGGAATCCAAGATGGGGTGACTTGCGGGGCTCGGACCAGGTTCTGTTACCCAGAATCCTTTGCAAACCTCAAAATCTGGCTAAAAAAACACATGTTCCTCACATTTATGTGGCAGAAAGTTCTGGAATCTGAGAGGAGCCACAAATTTCCTTCCACCCAGCGTTCCCCCAAGTCTCCCGATAAAAATGATACCTCACTTGTGTGGGTAGGCCTAGCGCCCGCGACAGGAAACACCCCAAAGCGCAACATGGACACATCCAAATTTTTGGAAGAAAACAGAGGTGTTTTTTGCGAAGTGCCTACCTGTAGATTTTGGCCTCTAGCTCAGCCGGCACCTAGGGAAACCTCCCAAACCTGTGCATTTCTGAAAACTAGAGACCTAGGGGAATCCAAGATGGGGTGACTTGCGGGGCTCGGACCAGGTTCTGTTACCCAGAATCCTTTGCAAACCTCAAAATTTGGCTAAAAAAACACATGTTCCTCACATTTCTGTGGCAGAAAGTTCTGGAATCTGAGAGGAGCCACAAATTTCCTTCCACCCAGCGTTCCCCCAAGTCTCCCGATAAAAATGATACCTCACTTGTGTGGGTAGGCCTAGCGCCCGCGACAGGAAACACCCCAAAGCGCAACATGGACACATCCAAATTTTTGGAAGAAAACAGAGGTGTTTTTTGCGAAGTGCCTACCTGTAGATTTTGGCCTCTAGCTCAGCCGGCACCTAGGGAAACCTACCAAACCTGTGCATTTCTGAAAACTAGAGACCTAGGGGAATCCAAGATGGGGTGACTTGCGGGGCTCGGACCAGGTTCTGTTACCCAGAATCCTTTGCAAACCTCAAAATCTGGCTAAAAAAACACATGTTCCTCACATTTATGTGGCAGAAAGTTCTGGAATTTGAGAGGAGCCACAAATTTCCTTCCACCCAGCGTTCCCCCAAGTCTCCCGATAAAAATGATACCTCACTTGTGTGGGTAGGCCTAGCGCCCGCGACAGGAAACACCCCAAAGCGCAACATGGACACATCCAAATTTTTGGAAGAAAACAGAAGTGTTTTTTGCGAAGTGCCTACCTGTAGATTTTGGCCTCTAGCTCAGCCGGCACCTAGGGAAACCTACCAAACCTGTGCATTTCTGAAAACTAGAGACCTAGGGGAATCCAAGATGGGGTGACTTGCGGGGCTCGGACCAGGTTCTGTTACCCAGAATCCTTTGCAAACCTCAAAATTTGGCTAAAAAAACACATGTTCCTCACATTTCTGTGGCAGAAAGTTCAGGAATCTGAGAGGAGCCACATATTTCCTTCCACCCAGCGTTCCCCCAAGTCTCCCAATAAAAATGATACCTCACTTGTGTGGGAAGGCCTAGCGCCCGCGACAGGAAACGCCCCAAAGCGCAACGTGGACACATCCACATTTTTGAAAGAAAACAGAGGTGTTTTTTGCGAAGTGCCTACCTGTAGATTTTGGCCTCTAGCTCAGCCGGCACCTAGGGAAACCTCCCAAACCTGTGCATTTCTGAAAACTAGAGACCTAGGGGAATCCAAGATGGGGTGACTTGCGGGGCTCGGACCAGGTTCTGTTACCCAGAATCCTTTGCAAACCTCAAAATTTGGCTAAAAAAACACATGTTCCTCACATTTCTGTGGCAGAAAGTTCTGGAATCTGAGAGGATCCACAAATTTCCTTCCACCCAGCGTTCCCCCAAGTCTCCCGATAAAAATGATACCTCACTTGTGTGGGTAGGCCTAGCGCCCGCGACAGGAAACACCCCAAAGCGCAACATGGACACATCCACATTTTTGGAAGAAAACAGAGGTGTTTTTTGCGAAGTGCCTACCTGTAGATTTTGGCCTCTAGCTCAGCCGGCACCTAGGGAAACCTACCAAACCTGTGCATTTCTGAAAACTAGAGACCTAGGGGAATCCAAGATGGGGTGACTTGCGGGGCTCGGACCAGGTTCTGTTACCCAGAATCCTTTGCAAACCTCAAAATCTGGCTAAAAAAACACATGTTCCTCACATTTATGTGGCAGAAAGTTCTGGAATCTGAGAGGAGCCACAAATTTCCTTCCACCCAGCGTTCCCCCAAGTCTCCCGATAAAAATGATACCTCACTTGTGTGGGTAGGCCTAGCGCCCGCGACAGGAAACACCCCAAAGCGCAACATGGACACATCCAAATTTTTGGAAGAAAACAGAGGTGTTTTTTGCGAAGTGCCTACCTGTAGATTTTGGCCTCTAGCTCAGCCGGCACCTAGGGAAACCTCCCAAACCTGTGCATTTCTGAAAACTAGAGACCTAGGGGAATCCAAGATGGGGTGACTTGCGGGGCTCGGACCAGGTTCTGTTACCCAGAATCCTTTGCAAACCTCAAAATTTGGCTAAAAAAACACATGTTCCTCACATTTCTGTGGCAGAAAGTTCTGGAATCTGAGAGGAGCCACAAATTTCCTTCCACCCAGCGTTCCCCCAAGTCTCCCGATAAAAATGATACCTCACTTGTGTGGGTAGGCCTAGCGCCCGCGACAGGAAACACCCCAAAGCGCAACATGGACACATCCAAATTTTTGGAAGAAAACAGAGGTGTTTTTTGCGAAGTGCCTACCTGTAGATTTTGGCCTCTAGCTCAGCCGGCACCTAGGGAAACCTACCAAACCTGTGCATTTCTGAAAACTAGAGACCTAGGGGAATCCAAGATGGGGTGACTTGCGGGGCTCGGACCAGGTTCTGTTACCCAGAATCCTTTGCAAACCTCAAAATCTGGCTAAAAAAACACATGTTCCTCACATTTATGTGGCAGAAAGTTCTGGAATTTGAGAGGAGCCACAAATTTCCTTCCACCCAGCGTTCCCCCAAGTCTCCCGATAAAAATGATACCTCACTTGTGTGGGTAGGCCTAGCGCCCGCGACAGGAAACACCCCAAAGCGCAACATGGACACATCCAAATTTTTGGAAGAAAACAGAAGTGTTTTTTGCGAAGTGCCTACCTGTAGATTTTGGCCTCTAGCTCAGCCGGCACCTAGGGAAACCTACCAAACCTGTGCATTTCTGAAAACTAGAGACCTAGGGGAATCCAAGATTGGGTGACTTGCGGGGCTCGGACCAGGTTCTGTTACCCAGAATCCTTTGCAAACCTCAAAATTTGGCTAATAAAACACATGTTCCTCACATTTCTGTGGCAGAAAGTTCTGGAATCTGAGAGGAGCCACAAATTTCCTTCCACCCAGCGTTCCCCCAAGTCTCCCGATAAAAATGATACCTCACTTGTGTGGGTAGGCCTAGCGCCCGCAACAGGAAACACCCTAAAGCGCAACATGGACACATCCAAATTTTTGGAAGAAAACAGAGGTGTTTTTTGCGAAGTGCCTACCTGTAGATTTTGGCCTCTAGCTCAGCCGGCACCTAGGGAAACCTCCCAAACCTGTGCATTTCTGAAAACTAGAGACCTAGGGGAATCCAAGATGGGGTGACTTGCGGGGCTCGGACCAGGTTCTGTTACCCAGAATCCTTTGCAAACCTCAAAATTTGGCTAAAAAAACACATGTTCCTCACATTTATGTGGCAGAAAGTTCTGGAATCTGAGAGGAGCCACAAATTTCCTTCCACCCAGCGTTCCCCCAAGTCTCCCGATAAAAATGATACCTCACTTGTGTGGGTAGGCCTAGCGCCCGCGACAGGAAACACCCCAAAGCGCAACATGGACACATCCAAATTTTTGGAAGAAAACAGAGGTGTTTTTTGCGAAGTGCCTACCTGTAGATTTTGGCCTCTAGCTCAGCCGGCACCTAGGGAAACCTACCAAACCTGTGCATTTCTGAAAACTAGAGACCTAGGGGAATCCAAGATGGGGTGACTTGCGGGGCTCGGACCAGGTTCTGTTACCCAGAATCCTTTGCAAACCTCAAAATCTGGCTAAAAAAACACATGTTCCTCACATTTATGTGGCAGAAAGTTCTGGAATCTGAGAGGAGCCACAAATTTCCTTCCACCCAGCGTTCCCCCAAGTCTCCCGATAAAAATGATACCTCACTTGTGTGGGTAGGCCTAGCGCCCGCGACAGGAAACACCCCAAAGCGCAACATGGACACATCCAAATTTTTGGAAGAAAACAGAGGTGTTTTTTGCGAAGTGCCTACCTGTAGATTTTGGCCTCTAGCTCAGCCGGCACCCAGGGAAACCTCCCAAACCTGTGCATTTCTGAAAACTAGAGACCTAGGGGAATCCAAGATGGGGTGACTTGCGGGGCTCGGACCAGGTTCTGTTACCCAGAATCCTTTGCAAACCTCAAAATTTGGCTAAAAAAACACATGTTCCTCACATTTCTGTGGCAGAAAGTTATGGAATCTGAGAGGAGCCACAAATTTCCTTCCACCCAGCGTTCCCCCAAGTCTCCCGATAAAAATGATACCTCACTTGTGTGGGTAGGCCTAGCGCCCGCGACAGGAAACACCCCAAAGCGCAACATGGACACATCCAAATTTTTGGAAGAAAACAGAGGTGTTTTTTGCGAAGTGCCTATCTGTAGATTTTGGCCTCTAGCTCAGCCGGCACCTAGGGAAACCGACCAAACCTGTGCATTTCTGAAAACTAGAGACCTAGGGGAATCCAAGATGGGGTGACTTGCGGGGCTCGGACCAGGTTCTGTTACCCAGAATCCTTTGCAAACCTCAAAAATTTGGCTAAAAAAACACATGTTCCTCACATTTCTGTGGCAGAAAGTTCTGGAATCTGAGAGGAGCCACATATTTCCTTCCACCCAGCGTTCCCCCAAGTCTCCCGATAAAAATGATACCTCACTTGTGTGGGAAGGCCTAGCGCCCGCGACAGGAAACGCCCCAAAGCGCAACGTGGACACATCCACATTTTTGAAAGAAAACAGAGGTGTTTTTTGCGAAGTGCCTACCTGTAGATTTTGGCCTCTAGCTCAGCCGGCACCTAGGGAAACCTCCCAAACCTGTGCATTTCTGAAAACTAGAGACCTAGGGGAATCCAAGATGGGGTGACTTGCGGGGCTCGGACCAGGTTCTGTTACCCAGAATCCTTTGCAAACCTCAAAATTTGGCTAAAAAAACACATGTTCCTCACATTTCTGTGGCAGAAAGTTCTGGAATCTGAGAGGAGCCACAAATTTCCTTCCACCCAGCGTTCCCCCAAGTCTCCCGATAAAAATGATACCTCACTTGTGTGGGTAGGCCTAGCGCCCGCGACAGGAAACACCCCAAAGCGCAACATGGACACATCCACATTTTTGGAAGAAAACAGAGGTGTTTTTTGCGAAGTGCCTACCTGTAGATTTTGGCCTCTAGCTCAGCCGGCACCTAGGGAAACCTACCAAACCTGTGCATTTCTGAAAACTAGAGACCTAGGGGAATCCAAGATGGGGTGACTTGCGGGGCTCGGACCAGGTTCTGTTACCCAGAATCCTTTGCAAACCTCAAAATCTGGCTAAAAAAACACATGTTCCTCACATTTATGTGGCAGAAAGTTCTGGAATCTGAGAGGAGCCACAAATTTCCTTCCACCCAGCGTTCCCCCAAGTCTCCCGATAAAAATGATACCTCACTTGTGTGGGTAGGCCTAGCGCCCGCGACAGGAAACACCCCAAAGCGCAACATGGACACATCCAAATTTTTGGAAGAAAACAGAGGTGTTTTTTGCGAAGTGCCTACCTGTAGATTTTGGCCTCTAGCTCAGCCGGCACCTAGGGAAACCTCCCAAACCTGTGCATTTCTGAAAACTAGAGACCTAGGGGAATCCAAGATGGGGTGACTTGCGGGGCTCGGACCAGGTTCTGTTACCCAGAATCCTTTGCAAACCTCAAAATTTGGCTAAAAAAACACATGTTCCTCACATTTCTGTGGCAGAAAGTTCTGGAATCTGAGAGGAGCCACAAATTTCCTTCCACCCAGCGTTCCCCCAAGTCTCCCGATAAAAATGATACCTCACTTGTGTGGGTAGGCCTAGCGCCCGCGACAGGAAACACCCCAAAGCGCAACATGGACACATCCAAATTTTTGGAAGAAAACAGAGGTGTTTTTTGCGAAGTGCCTACCTGTAGATTTTGGCCTCTAGCTCAGCCGGCACCTAGGGAAACCTACCAAACCTGTGCATTTCTGAAAACTAGAGACCTAGGGGAATCCAAGATGGGGTGACTTGCGGGGCTCGGACCAGGTTCTGTTACCCAGAATCCTTTGCAAACCTCAAAATCTGGCTAAAAAAACACATGTTCCTCACATTTATGTGGCAGAAAGTTCTGGAATTTGAGAGGAGCCACAAATTTCCTTCCACCCAGCGTTCCCCCAAGTCTCCCGATAAAAATGATACCTCACTTGTGTGGGTAGGCCTAGCGCCCGCGACAGGAAACACCCCAAAGCGCAACATGGACACATCCACATTTTTGGAAGAAAACAGAAGTGTTTTTTGCGAAGTGCCTACCTGTAGATTTTGGCCTCTAGCTCAGCCGGCACCTAGGGAAACCTACCAAACCTGTGCATTTCTGAAAACTAGAGACCTAGGGGAATCCAAGATTGGGTGACTTGCGGGGCTCGGACCAGGTTCTGTTACCCAGAATCCTTTGCAAACCTCAAAATTTGGCTAATAAAACACATGTTCCTCACATTTCTGTGGCAGAAAGTTCTGGAATCTGAGAGGAGCCACAAATTTCCTTCCACCCAGCGTTCCCCCAAGTCTCCCGATAAAAATGATACCTCACTTGTGTGGGTAGGCCTAGCGCCCGCAACAGGAAACACCCTAAAGCGCAACATGGACACATCCAAATTTTTGGAAGAAAACAGAGGTGTTTTTTGCGAAGTGCCTACCTGTAGATTTTGGCCTCTAGCTCAGCCGGCACCTAGGGAAACCTCCCAAACCTGTGCATTTCTGAAAACTAGAGACCTAGGGGAATCCAAGATGGGGTGACTTGCGGGGCTCGGACCAGGTTCTGTTACCCAGAATCCTTTGCAAACCTCAAAATTTGGCTAAAAAAACACATGTTCCTCACATTTATGTGGCAGAAAGTTCTGGAATCTGAGAGGAGCCACAAATTTCCTTCCACCCAGCGTTCCCCCAAGTCTCCCGATAAAAATGATACCTCACTTGTGTGGGTAGGCCTAGCGCCCGCGACAGGAAACACCCCAAAGCGCAACATGGACACATCCAAATTTTTGGAAGAAAACAGAGGTGTTTTTTGCGAAGTGCCTACCTGTAGATTTTGGCCTCTAGCTCAGCCGGCACCTAGGGAAACCTACCAAACCTGTGCATTTCTGAAAACTAGAGACCTAGGGGAATCCAAGATGGGGTGACTTGCGGGGCTCGGACCAGGTTCTGTTACCCAGAATCCTTTGCAAACCTCAAAATCTGGCTAAAAAAACACATGTTCCTCACATTTATGTGGCAGAAAGTTCTGGAATCTGAGAGGAGCCACAAATTTCCTTCCACCCAGCGTTCCCCCAAGTCTCCCGATAAAAATGATACCTCACTTGTGTGGGTAGGCCTAGCGCCCGCGACAGGAAACACCCCAAAGCGCAACATGGACACATCCAAATTTTTGGAAGAAAACAGAGGTGTTTTTTGCGAAGTGCCTACCTGTAGATTTTGGCCTCTAGCTCAGCCGGCACCCAGGGAAACCTCCCAAACCTGTGCATTTCTGAAAACTAGAGACCTAGGGGAATCCAAGATGGGGTGACTTGCGGGGCTCGGACCAGGTTCTGTTACCCAGAATCCTTTGCAAACCTCAAAATTTGGCTAAAAAAACACATGTTCCTCACATTTCTGTGGCAGAAAGTTATGGAATCTGAGAGGAGCCACAAATTTCCTTCCACCCAGCGTTCCCCCAAGTCTCCCGATAAAAATGATACCTCACTTGTGTGGGTAGGCCTAGCGCCCGCGACAGGAAACACCCCAAAGCGCAACATGGACACATCCAAATTTTTGGAAGAAAACAGAGGTGTTTTTTGCGAAGTGCCTATCTGTAGATTTTGGCCTCTAGCTCAGCCGGCACCTAGGGAAACCGACCAAACCTGTGCATTTCTGAAAACTAGAGACCTAGGGGAATCCAAGATGGGGTGACTTGCGGGGCTCGGACCAGGTTCTGTTACCCAGAATCCTTTGCAAACCTCAAAATTTGGCTAAAAAAACACATGTTCCTCACATTTCTGTGGCAGAAAGTTCTGGAATCTGAGAGGAGCCACATATTTCCTTCCACCCAGCGTTCCCCCAAGTCTCCCGATAAAAATGATACCTCACTTGTGTGGGAAGGCCTAGCGCCCGCGACAGGAAACGCCCCAAAGCGCAACGTGGACACATCCACATTTTTGAAAGAAAACAGAGGTGTTTTTTGCGAAGTGCCTACCTGTAGATTTTGGCCTCTAGCTCAGCCGGCACCTAGGGAAACCTCCCAAACCTGTGCATTTCTGAAAACTAGAGACCTAGGGGAATCCAAGATGGGGTGACTTGCGGGGCTCGGACCAGGTTCTGTTACCCAGAATCCTTTGCAAACCTCAAAATTTGGCTAAAAAAACACATGTTCCTCACATTTCTGTGGCAGAAAGTTCTGGAATCTGAGAGGAGCCACAAATTTCCTTCCACCCAGCGTTCCCCCAAGTCTCCCGATAAAAATGATACCTCACTTGTGTGGGTAGGCCTAGCGCCCGCGACAGGAAACACCCCAAAGCGCAACATGGACACATCCAAATTTTTGGAAGAAAACAGAGGTGTTTTTTGCGAAGTGCCTACCTGTAGATTTTGGCCTCTAGCTCAGCCGGCACCTAGGGAAACCTACCAAACCTGTGCATTTCTGAAAACTAGAGACCTTGGGGAATCCAAGATGGGGTGACTTGCGGGGCTCGGACCAGGTTCTGTTACCCAGAATCCTTTGCAAACCTCAAAATCTGGCTAAAAAAACACATGTTCCTCACATTTATGTGGCAGAAAGTTCTGGAATCTGAGAGGAGCCACAAATTTCCTTCCACCCAGCGTTCCCCCAAGTCTCCCGATAAAAATGATACCTCACTTGTGTGGGTAGGCCTAGCGCCCGCGACAGGAAACACCCCAAAGCGCAACATGGACACATCCAAATTTTTGGAAGAAAACAGAGGTGTTTTTTGCGAAGTGCCTACCTGTAGATTTTGGCCTCTAGCTCAGCCGGCACCTAGGGAAACCTCCCAAACCTGTGCATTTCTGAAAACTAGAGACCTAGGGGAATCCAAGATGGGGTGACTTGCGGGGCTCGGACCAGGTTCTGTTACCCAGATTCCTTTGCAAACCTCAAAATTTGGCTAAAAAAACACATGTTCCTCACATTTCTGTGGCAGAAAGTTCTGGAATCTGAGAGGAGCCACAAATTTCCTTCCACCCAGCGTTCCCCCAAGTCTCCCGATAAAAATGATACCTCACTTGTGTGGGTAGGCCTAGCGCCCGCGACAGGCAACACCCCAAAGCGCAACATGGACACATCCAAATTTTTGGAAGAAAACACAGGTGTTTTTTGCGAAGTGCCTACCTGTAGATTTTGGCCTCTAGCTCAGCCGGCACCTAGGGAAACCGACCAAACCTGTGCATTTCTGAAAACTAGAGACCTAGGGGAATCCAAGATGGGGTGACTTGCGGGGCTCGGACCAGGTTCTGTTACCCAGAATCCTTTGCAAACCTCAAAATTTGGCTAAAAAAACACATGTTCCTCACATTTCTGTGGCAGAAAGTTCTGGAATCTGAGAGGAGCCACATATTTCCTTCCACCCAGCGTTCCCCCAAGTCTCCCGATAAAAATGATACCTCACTTGTGTGGGAAGGCCTAGCGCCCGCGACAGGAAACGCCCCAAAGCGCAACGTGGACACATCCACATTTTTGAAAGAAAACAGAGGTGTTTTTTGCGAAGTGCCTACCTGTAGATTTTGGCCTCTAGCTCAGCCGGCACCTAGGGAAACCTCCCAAACCTGTGCATTTCTGAAAACTAGAGACCTAGGGGAATCCAAGATGGGGTGACTTGCGGGGCTCGGACCAGGTTCTGTTACCCAGAATCCTTTGCAAACCTCAAAATTTGGCTAAAAAAACACATGTTCCTCACATTTCTGTGGCAGAAAGTTCTGGAATCTGAGAGGAGCCACAAATTTCCTTCCACCCAGCGTTCCCCCAAGTCTCCCGATAAAAATGATACCTCACTTCTGTGGGTAGGCCTAGCGCCCGCGACAGGAAACACCCCAAAGCGCAACATGGACACATCCACATTTTTGGAAGAAAACAGAGGTGTTTTTTGCGAAGTGCCTACCTGTAGATTTTGGCCTCTAGCTCAGCCGGCACCTAGGGAAACCTACCAAACCTGTGCATTTCTGAAAACTAGAGACCTAGGGGAATCCAAGATGGGGTGACTTGCGGGGCTCGGACCAGGTTCTGTTACCCAGAATCCTTTGCAAACCTCAAAATCTGGCTAAAAAAACACATGTTCCTCACATTTATGTGGCAGAAAGTTCTGGAATCTGAGAGGAGCCACAAATTTCCTTCCACCCAGCGTTCCCCCAAGTCTCCCGATAAAAATGATACCTCACTTGTGTGGGTAGGCCTAGCGCCCGCGACAGGAAACACCCCAAAGCGCAACATGGACACATCCAAATTTTTGGAAGAAAACAGAGGTGTTTTTTGCGAAGTGCCTACCTGTAGATTTTGGCCTCTAGCTCAGCCGGCACCTAGGGAAACCTCCCAAACCTGTGCATTTCTGAAAACTAGAGACCTAGGGGAATCCAAGATGGGGTGACTTGCGGGGCTCGGACCAGGTTCTGTTACCCAGAATCCTTTGCAAACCTCAAAATTTGGCTAAAAAAACACATGTTCCTCACATTTCTGTGGCAGAAAGTTCTGGAATCTGAGAGGAGCCACAAATTTCCTTCCACCCAGCGTTCCCCCAAGTCTCCCGATAAAAATGATACCTCACTTGTGTGGGTAGGCCTAGCGCCCGCGACAGGAAACACCCCAAAGCGCAACATGGACACATCCAAATTTTTGGAAGAAAACAGAGGTGTTTTTTGCGAAGTGCCTATCTGTAGATTTTGGCCTCTAGCTCAGCCGGCACCTAGGGAAACCTACCAAACCTGTGCATTTCTGAAAACTAGAGACCTAGGGGAATCTAAGGAGGGGTGACTTGCGGGGCTCGGACCAGGTTCTGTTACCCAGAATCCTTTGCAAACCTCAAAATCTGGCTAAAAAAACACATGTTCCTCACATTTCTGTGGCAGAAAGTTCTGGAATCTGAGAGGAGCCACAAATTTCCTTCCACCCAGCGTTCCCCCAAGTCTCCCGATAAAAATGATACCTCACTTGTGTGGGTAGGCCTAGCGCCCGCGACAGGAAACACCCCAAAGCGCAACATGGACACATCCAAATTTTTGGAAGAAAACAGAGGTGTTTTTTGCGAAGTGCCTACCTGTAGATTTTGGCCTCTAGCTCAGCCGGCACCTAGGGAAACCTACCAAACCTGTGCATTTCTGAAAACTAGAGACCTAGGGGAATCCAAGATGGGGTGACTTGCGGGGCTCGGACCAGGTTCTGTTACCCAGAATCCTTTGCAAACCTCAAAATCTGGCTAAAAAAACACATGTTCCTCACATTTATGTGGCAGAAAGTTCTGGAATTTGAGAGGAGCCACAAATTTCCTTCCACCCAGCGTTCCCCCAAGTCTCCCGATAAAAATGATACCTCACTTGTGTGGGTAGGCCTAGCGCCCGCGACAGGAAACACCCCAAAGCGCAACATGGACACATCCAAATTTTTGGAAGAAAACAGAAGTGTTTTTTGCGAAGTGCCTACCTGTAGATTTTGGCCTCTAGCTCAGCCGGCACCTAGGGAAACCTACCAAACCTGTGCATTTCTGAAAACTAGAGACCTAGGGGAATCCAAGATTGGGTGACTTGCGGGGCTCGGACCAGGTTCTGTTACCCAGAATCCTTTGCAAACCTCAAAATTTGGCTAATAAAACACATGTTCCTCACATTTCTGTGGCAGAAAGTTCTGGAATCTGAGAGGAGCCACAAATTTCCTTCCACCCAGCGTTCCCCCAAGTCTCCCGATAAAAATGATACCTCACTTGTGTGGGTAGGCCTAGCGCCCGCAACAGGAAACACCCTAAAGCGCAACATGGACACATCCAAATTTTTGGAAGAAAACAGAGGTGTTTTTTGCGAAGTGCCTACCTGTAGATTTTGGCCTCTAGCTCAGCCGGCACCTAGGGAAACCTCCCAAACCTGTGCATTTCTGAAAACTAGAGACCTAGGGGAATCCAAGATGGGGTGACTTGCGGGGCTCGGACCAGGTTCTGTTACCCAGAATCCTTTGCAAACCTCAAAATTTGGCTAAAAAAACACATGTTCCTCACATTTATGTGGCAGAAAGTTCTGGAATCTGAGAGGAGCCACAAATTTCCTTCCACCCAGCGTTCCCCCAAGTCTCCCGATAAAAATGATACCTCACTTGTGTGGGTAGGCCTAGCGCCCGCGACAGGAAACACCCCAAAGCGCAACATGGACACATCCAAATTTTTGGAAGAAAACAGAGGTGTTTTTTGCGAAGTGCCTACCTGTAGATTTTGGCCTCTAGCTCAGCCGGCACCTAGGGAAACCTACCAAACCTGTGCATTTCTGAAAACTAGAGACCTAGGGGAATCCAAGATGGGGTGACTTGCGGGGCTCGGACCAGGTTCTGTTACCCAGAATCCTTTGCAAACCTCAAAATCTGGCTAAAAAAACACATGTTCCTCACATTTATGTGGCAGAAAGTTCTGGAATCTGAGAGGAGCCACAAATTTCCTTCCACCCAGCGTTCCCCCAAGTCTCCCGATAAAAATGATACCTCACTTGTGTGGGTAGGCCTAGCGCCCGCGACAGGAAACACCCCAAAGCGCAACATGGACACATCCAAATTTTTGGAAGAAAACAGAGGTGTTTTTTGCGAAGTGCCTACCTGTAGATTTTGGCCTCTAGCTCAGCCGGCACCTAGGGAAACCTCCCAAACCTGTGCATTTCTGAAAACTAGAGACCTAGGGGAATCCAAGATGGGGTGACTTGCGGGGCTCGGACCAGGTTCTGTTACCCAGAATCCTTTGCAAACCTCAAAATTTGGCTAAAAAAACACATGTTCCTCACATTTCTGTGGCAGAAAGTTCTGGAATCTGAGAGGAGCCACAAATTTCCTTCCACCCAGCGTTCCCCCAAGTCTCCCGATAAAAATGATACCTCACTTGTGTGGGTAGGCCTAGCGCCCGCGACAGGAAACACCCCAAAGCGCAACATGGACACATCCAAATTTTTGGAAGAAAACAGAGGTGTTTTTTGCGAAGTGCCTATCTGTAGATTTTGGCCTCTAGCTCAGCCGGCACCTAGGGAAACCTACCAAACCTGTGCATTTCTGAAAACTAGAGACCTAGGGGAATCTAAGGAGGGGTGACTTGCGGGGCTCGGACCAGGTTCTGTTACCCAGAATCCTTTGCAAACCTCAAAATCTGGCTAAAAAAACACATGTTCCTCACATTTCTGTGGCAGAAAGTTCTGGAATCTGAGAGGAGCCACAAATTTCCTTCCACCCAGCGTTCCCCCAAGTCTCCCGATAAAAATGATACCTCACTTGTGTGGGTAGGCCTAGCGCCCGCGACAGGAAACACCCCAAAGCGCAACATGGACACATCCAAATTTTTGGAAGAAAACAGAGGTGTTTTTTGCGAAGTGCCTACCTGTAGATTTTGGCCTCTAGCTCAGCCGGCACCTAGGGAAACCTCCCAAACCTGTGCATTTCTGAAAACTAGAGACCTAGGGGAATCCAAGATGGGGTGACTTGCGGGGCTCGGACCAGGTTCTGTTACCCAGAATCCTTTGCAAACCTCAAAATTTGGCTAAAAAAACACATGTTCCTCACATTTCTGTGGCAGAAAGTTCTGGAATCTGAGAGGAGCCACAAATTTCCTTCCACCCAGCGTTCCCCCAAGTCTCCCGATAAAAATGATACCTCACTTGTGTGGGTAGGCCTAGCGCCCGCGACAGGAAACACCCCAAAGCGCAACATGGACACATCCAAATTTTTGGAAGAAAACAGAGGTGTTTTTTGCGAAGTGCCTACCTGTAGATTTTGGCCTCTAGCTCAGCCGGCACCTAGGGAAACCTCCCAAACCTGTGCATTTCTGAAAACTAGAGACCTAGGGGAATCCAAGATGGGGTGACTTGCGGGGCTCGGACCAGGTTCTGTTACCCAGAATCCTTTGCAAACCTCAAAATTTGGCTAAAAAAAACACATGTTCCTCACATTTCTGTGGCAGAAAGTTCTGGAATCTGAGAGGAGCCACAAATTTCCTTCCACCCAGCGTTCCCCCAAGTCTCCCGATAAAAATGATACCTCACTTGTGTGGGTAGGCCTAGCGCCCGCGACAGGAAACACCCCAAAGCGCAACATGGACACATCCAAATTTTTGGAAGAAAACAGAGGTGTTTTTTGCGAAGTGCCTACCTGTAGATTTTGGCCTCTAGCTCAGCCGGCACCTAGGGAAACCTCCCAAACCTGTGCATTTCTTCAAACTAGAGACCTAGGGGAATCTAAGGAGGGGTGACTTGCGGGGCTCGGACCAGGTTCTGTTACCCAGAATCCTTTGCAAACCTCAAAATTTGGCTAAAAAAACACATGTTCCTCACATTTCTGTGGCAGAAAGTTCTGGAATCTGAGAGGAGCCACAAATTTCCTTCCACCCAGCGTTCCCCCAAGTCTCCCGATAAAAATGATACCTCACTTGTGTGGGTAGGCCTAGCGCCCGCGACAGGAAACACCCCAAAGCGCAACATGGACACATCCAAATTTTTGGAAGAAAACAGAGGTGTTTTTTGCGAAGTGCCTACCTGTAGATTTTGGCCTCTAGCTCAGCCGGCACCTAGGGAAACCTCCCAAACCTGTGCATTTCTTCAAACTAGAGACCTAGGGGAATCCAAGATGAGGTGACTTGCGGGGCTCGGACCAGGTTCTGTTACCCAGAATCCTTTGCAAACCTCAAGATTTGGCTAAAAAAAAACATGTTCCACACATTTCTGTGGCAGAAAGTTCTGGAATCTGAGAGGAGCCACAAATTTCCTTCCACCCAGCGTTCCCCCAAGTCTCCCGATAAAAATGATACCTCACTTGTGTGGGTAGGCCTAGCGCCCGCGACAGGCAACACCCCAAAGCGCAACATGGACACATCCAAATTTTTGGAAGAAAACACAGGTGTTTTTTGCGAAGTGCCTACCTGTAGATTTTGGCCTCTAGCTCAGCCGGCACCTAGGGAAACCGACCAAACCTGTGCATTTCTGAAAACTAGAGACCTAGGGGAATCCAAGATGGGGTGACTTGCGGGGCTCGGACCAGGTTCTGTTACCCAGAATCCTTTGCAAACCTCAAAATTTGGCTAAAAAAACACATGTTCCTCACATTTCTGTGGCAGAAAGTTCTGGAATCTGAGAGGAGCCACATATTTCCTTCCACCCAGCGTTCCCCCAAGTCTCCCGATAAAAATGATACCTCACTTGTGTGGGAAGGCCTAGCGCCCGCGACAGGAAACGCCCCAAAGCGCAACGTGGACACATCCACATTTTTGAAAGAAAACAGAGGTGTTTTTTGCGAAGTGCCTACCTGTAGATTTTGGCCTCTAGCTCAGCAGCCGGCACCTAGGGAAACCTCCCAAACCTGTGCATTTCTGAAAACTAGAGACCTAGGGGAATCCAAGATGGGGTGACTTGCGGGGCTCGGACCAGGTTCTGTTACCCAGAATCCTTTGCAAACCTCAAAATTTGGCTAAAAAAACACATGTTCCTCACATTTCTGTGGCAGAAAGTTCTGGAATCTGAGAGGAGCCACAAATTTCCTTCCACCCAGCGTTCCCCCAAGTCTCCCGATAAAAATGATACCTCACTTGTGTGGGTAGGCCTAGCGCCCGCGACAGGAAACACCCCAAAGCGCAACATGGACACATCCACATTTTTGGAAGAAAACAGAGGTGTTTTTTGCGAAGTGCCTACCTGTAGATTTTGGCCTCTAGCTCAGCCGGCACCTAGGGAAACCTACCAAACCTGTGCATTTCTGAAAACTAGAGACCTAGGGGAATCCAAGATGGGGTGACTTGCGGGGCTCGGACCAGGTTCTGTTACCCAGAATCCTTTGCAAACCTCAAAATCTGGCTAAAAAAACACATGTTCCTCACATTTATGTGGCAGAAAGTTCTGGAATCTGAGAGGAGCCACAAATTTCCTTCCACCCAGCGTTCCCCCCAAGTCTCCCGATAAAAATGATACCTCACTTGTGTGGGTAGGCCTAGCGCCCAGCGACAGGAAACACCCCAAAGCGCAACATGGACACATCCAAATTTTTGGAAGAAAACAGAGGTGTTTTTTGCGAAGTGCCTACCTGTAGATTTTGGCCTCTAGCTCAGCCGGCACCTAGGGAAACCTCCCAAACCTGTGCATTTCTGAAAACTAGAGACCTAGGGGAATCCAAGATGGGGTGACTTGCGGGGCTCGGACCAGGTTCTGTTACCCAGAATCCTTTGCAAACCTCAAAATTTGGCTAAAAAAACACATGTTCCTCACATTTCTGTGGCAGAAAGTTCTGGAATCTGAGAGGAGCCACAAATTTCCTTCCACCCAGCGTTCCCCCAAGTCTCCCGATAAAAATGATACCTCACTTGTGTGGGTAGGCCTAGCGCCCGCGACAGGAAACACCCCAAAGCGCAACATGGACACATCCAAATTTTTGGAAGAAAACAGAGGTGTTTTTTGCGAAGTGCCTATCTGTAGATTTTGGCCTCTAGCTCAGCCGGCACCTAGGGAAACCTACCAAACCTGTGCATTTCTGAAAACTAGAGACCTAGGGGAATCTAAGGAGGGGTGACTTGCGGGGCTCGGACCAGGTTCTGTTACCCAGAATCCTTTGCAAACCTCAAAATCTGGCTAAAAAAACACATGTTCCTCACATTTCTGTGGCAGAAAGTTCTGGAATCTGAGAGGAGCCACAAATTTCCTTCCACCCAGCGTTCCCCCAAGTCTCCCGATAAAAATGATACCTCACTTGTGTGGGTAGGCCTAGCGCCCGCGACAGGAAACACCCCAAAGCGCAACATGGACACATCCAAATTTTTGGAAGAAAACAGAGGTGTTTTTTGCGAAGTGCCTACCTGTAGATTTTGGCCTCTAGCTCAGCCGGCACCTAGGGAAACCTACCAAACCTGTGCATTTCTGAAAACTAGAGACCTAGGGGAATCCAAGATGGGGTGACTTGCGGGGCTCGGACCAGGTTCTGTTACCCAGAATCCTTTGCAAACCTCAAAATCTGGCTAAAAAAACACATGTTCCTCACATTTATGTGGCAGAAAGTTCTGGAATTTGAGAGGAGCCACAAATTTCCTTCCACCCAGCGTTCCCCCAAGTCTCCCGATAAAAATGATACCTCACTTGTGTGGGTAGGGCCTAGCGCCCGCGACAGGAAACACCCCAAAGCGCAACATGGACACATCCAAATTTTTGGAAGAAAACAGAAGTGTTTTTTGCGAAGTGCCTACCTGTAGATTTTGGCCTCTAGCTCAGCCGGCACCTAGGGAAACCTACCAAACCTGTGCATTTCTGAAAACTAGAGACCTAGGGGAATCCAAGATTGGGTGACTTGCGGGGCTCGGACCAGGTTCTGTTACCCAGAATCCTTTGCAAACCTCAAAATTTGGCTAATAAAACACATGTTCCTCACATTTCTGTGGCAGAAAGTTCTGGAATCTGAGAGGAGCCACAAATTTCCTTCCACCCAGCGTTCCCCCAAGTCTCCCGATAAAAATGATACCTCACTTGTGTGGGTAGGCCTAGCGCCCGCAACAGGAAACACCCTAAAGCGCAACATGGACACATCCAAATTTTTGGAAGAAAACAGAGGTGTTTTTTGCGAAGTGCCTACCTGTAGATTTTGGCCTCTAGCTCAGCCGGCACCTAGGGAAACCTCCCAAACCTGTGCATTTCTGAAAACTAGAGACCTAGGGGAATCCAAGATGGGGTGACTTGCGGGGCTCGGACCAGGTTCTGTTACCCAGAATCCTTTGCAAACCTCAAAATTTGGCTAAAAAAACACATGTTCCTCACATTTATGTGGCAGAAAGTTCTGGAATCTGAGAGGAGCCACAAATTTCCTTCCACCCAGCGTTCCCCCAAGTCTCCCGATAAAAATGATACCTCACTTGTGTGGGTAGGCCTAGCGCCCGCGACAGGAAACACCCCAAAGCGCAACATGGACACATCCAAATTTTTGGAAGAAAACAGAGGTGTTTTTTGCGAAGTGCCTACCTGTAGATTTTGGCCTCTAGCTCAGCCGGCACCTAGGGAAACCTACCAAACCTGTGCATTTCTGAAAACTAGAGACCTAGGGGAATCCAAGATGGGGTGACTTGCGGGGCTCGGACCAGGTTCTGTTACCCAGAATCCTTTGCAAACCTCAAAATCTGGCTAAAAAAAACACATGTTCCTCACATTTATGTGGCAGAAAGTTCTGGAATCTGAGAGGAGCCACAAATTTCCTTCCACCCAGCGTTCCCCCAAGTCTCCCGATAAAAATGATACCTCACTTGTGTGGGTAGGCCTAGCGCCCGCGACAGGAAACACCCCAAAGCGCAACATGGACACATCCAAATTTTTGGAAGAAAACAGAGGTGTTTTTTGCGAAGTGCCTACCTGTAGATTTTGGCCTCTAGCTCAGCCGGCACCTAGGGAAACCTCCCAAACCTGTGCATTTCTGAAAACTAGAGACCTAGGGGAATCCAAGATGGGGTGACTTGCGGGGCTCGGACCAGGTTCTGTTACCCAGAATCCTTTGCAAACCTCAAAATTTGGCTAAAAAAACACATGTTCCTCACATTTCTGTGGCAGAAAGTTCTGGAATCTGAGAGGAGCCACAAATTTCCTTCCACCCAGCGTTCCCCCAAGTCTCCCGATAAAAATGATACCTCACTTGTGTGGGTAGGCCTAGCGCCCGCGACAGGAAACACCCCGCCCAAAGCGCAACATGGACACATCCAAATTTTTGGAAGAAAACAGAGGTGTTTTTTGCGAAGTGCCTATCTGTAGATTTTGGCCTCTAGCTCAGCCGGCACCTAGGGAAACCTACCAAACCTGTGCATTTCTGAAAACTAGAGACCTAGGGGAATCTAAGGAGGGGTGACTTGCGGGGCTCGGACCAGGTTCTGTTACCCAGAATCCTTTGCAAACCTCAAAATCTGGCTAAAAAAACACATGTTCCTCACATTTCTGTGGCAGAAAGTTCTGGAATCTGAGAGGAGCCACAAATTTCCTTCCACCCAGCGTTCCCCCAAGTCTCCCGATAAAAATGATACCTCACTTGTGTGGGTAGGCCTAGCGCCCCGCGACAGGAAACACCCCAAAGCGCAACATGGACACATCCAAATTTTTGGAAGAAAACAGAGGTGTTTTTTGCGAAGTGCCTACCTGTAGATTTTGGCCTCTAGCTCAGCCGGCACCTAGGGAAACCTCCCAAACCTGTGCATTTCTGAAAACTAGAGACCTAGGGGAATCCAAGATGGGGTGACTTGCGGGGCTCGGACCAGGTTCTGTTACCCAGAATCCTTTGCAAACCTCAAAATTTGGCTAAAAAAACACATGTTCCTCACATTTCTGTGGCAGAAAGTTCTGGAATCTGAGAGGAGCCACAAATTTCCTTCCACCCAGCGTTCCCCCAAGTCTCCCGATAAAAATGATACCTCACTTGTGTGGGTAGGCCTAGCGCCCGCGACAGGAAACACCCCAAAGCGCAACATGGACACATCCAAATTTTTGGAAGAAAACAGAGGTGTTTTTTGCGAAGTGCCTACCTGTAGATTTTGGCCTCTAGCTCAGCCGGCACCTAGGGAAACCTCCCAAACCTGTGCATTTGTTCAAACTAGAGACCTAGGGGAATCTAAGGAGGGGTGACTTGCGGGGCTCGGACCAGGTTCTGTTACCCAGAATCCTTTGCAAACCTCAAAATTTGGCTAAAAAAACACATGTTCCTCACATTTCTGTGGCAGAAAGTTCTGGAATCTGAGAGGAGCCACAAATTTCCTTCCACCCAGCGTTCCCCCAGGTCTCCCGATAAAAATGATACCTCACTTGTGTGGGTAGGCCTAGCGCCCGCAACAGGAAACACCCCAAAGCGCAACATGGACACATCCAAATTTTTGGAAGAAAACAGAGGTGTTTTTTGCGAAGTGCCTACCTGTAGATTTTGGCCTCTAGCTCAGCCGGCACCTAGGGAAACCTACCAAACCTGTGCATTTCTGAAAACTAGAGACCTAGGGGAATCCAAGATGGGGTGACTTGCGGGGCTCGGACCAGGTTCTGTTACCCAGATTCCTTTGCAAACCTCAAAATTTGGCTAAAAAAACACATGTTCCTCACATTTCTGTGGCAGAAAGTTCTGGAATCTGAGAGGAGCCACAAATTTCCTTCCACCCAGCGTTCCCCCAAGTCTCCCGATAAAAATGATACCTCACTTGTGTGGGTAGGCCTAGCGCCCGCAACAGGAAACACCCCAAAGCGCAACATGGACACATCCAAATTTTTGGAAGAAAACAGAGGTGTTTTTTGCGAAGTGCCTATCTGTAGATTTTGGCCTCTAGCTCAGCCGGCACCTAGGGAAACCTACCAAACCTGTGCATTTCTGAAAACTAGAGACCTAGGGGAATCTAAGGAGGGGTGACTTGCGGGGCTCGGACCAGGTTCTGTTACCCAGAATCCTTTGCAAACCTCAAAATCTGGCTAAAAAAACACATGTTCCTCACATTTCTGTGGCAGAAAGTTCTGGAATCTGAGAGGAGCCACAAATTTCCTTCCACCCAGCGTTCCCCCAAGTCTCCCGATAAAAATGATACCTCACTTGTGTGGGTAGGCCTAGCGCCCGCGACAGGAAACACCCCAAAGCGCAACATGGACACATCCAAATTTTTGGAAGAAAACAGAGGTGTTTTTTGCGAAGTGCCTACCTGTAGATTTTGGCCTCTAGCTCAGCCGGCACCTAGGGAAACCTCCCAAACCTGTGCATTTCTGAAAACTAGAGACCTAGGGGAATCCAAGATGGGGTGACTTGCGGGGCTCGGACCAGGTTCTGTTACCCAGAATCCTTTGCAAACCTCAAAATTTGGCTAAAAAAACACATGTTCCTCACATTTCTGTGGCAGAAAGTTCTGGAATCTGAGAGGAGCCACAAATTTCCTTCCACCCAGCGTTCCCCCAAGTCT